>NC_137208.1:4025341-4037841 GCF_960531495.2 Zeus faber
CTGATCATACCCATCGCCCTGTCACATAATAGATGTTTGTACGGTATAGTCCTCGGGAGGTTCTGGACTTTGACGTTGGAGTGTTTAACTCTGCCGTCAACACTGGGCTTCTGGCTCAGAACCTCCTTTCAGCGCTGACAGAAAATATCAACAGAATCTTTAATATGGTAACAGCCCCTCGCGGTGCACTCTGTTGTGATTAGCTGATGTGGAAACAGCTCACTCCTCCAGACGACCGGTGATCAAGCTGATGGATTATTTTAACTGATTAAGTACTTTTCAGTGGAATTTGCCGGAGTACTGTGTCTTAAATGTAGAATGTCGATGCATCACTGGGCTTGATGTTGGCTTGGAGCAAATTAAACCACAGAATTCAACACACACACGCACGCAGGTACGCACACACACACACACACACACACACACACACACACTGCTCTGAATTCACGAACGTGTGGCCGTGTTGATGACGACGCCCACTTCTCCGATGGGATATTCGTGTACGCTCTTTTCTGCTTGCCTCTATACACAGTATATTATTATTATTATTATTATTATTATTATTATTATTATTATTATGCTGAAAAGCGGGACAATGTGGTGTCCCAGATATCTGTTGGGACTCGGGACACACAGCTTGAGACCTGGACAGTCGCAGACCAACGTGTACGTCTGGCCACTGTGCTCTACTTTACGAGACAACGGATTAACAAGATGGAGTGATGTGAAGGAGACCTCAATGCTTAGATAGATAGATAGATAGATAGATAGATAGATAGATAGATAGATAGATAGATAGATAGATAGATAGATAGATAGATAGATAGATAGATGGGCGGGCAGACAGACAGACAGACAGACAGACACGGAGGGATGTATTTGTTATTGCAGCCTGGTTGAGTGCAGGGTTATTCAGGACACACCTCCTCTCAAGTCTTGAAGGATGGTTTGGCTGCTTTTCAACCCAGATCTTCTCAAAACGCTTCCTGGCTGAGGAGCTTCTCACCGCGCTCGGATCCGTTGGCACGACAGCCAGGCGCATCCGGGTGTATTTCTTTGGAGCGGGCGTTTTGATCCACCGCGATGTCACATTTTATCGGAAACAACCCCTTGCAATTGCCGCCGCACGGGTTGCCAGCGGGAAGCGACACAACTTCCCGTTTCTAGTCTCCCTTCCCCATTCGGCGTCGGCGTGTAGCGTAAAGAGCCGATTCGCCGCAGTGCAAAAGACTCGATAAAAGCCTGATTAAATGCACAGGTGGCCGGCGCCAGAGCGCGGCGAGGGGCGGCGGCGGCGGCGGCAGCGCGGGACGTCGCCATCAACGGATAGAAATGATTTTTAATAAAGCCCGGGCTGAAGCGATCCTTTCAAAGCTCTATGAGCACTAAACGCTCTTCGACGGCTCAAAGCTCTATACGTGGGAGAAAAAAACCCCGGATTAAGAACTCTCAATTACCTCGAAGGCCGCACATGAATGATCCTTTCGGGCGCTGCTAAAGCAGCAGAAGGGAAGGACCAGGGGAGGAAGGACCAGAGGAAAGTCAGACGTGTTTTTCTGCCGCTGCTCGTTTCCCCGTCTCCCGGTGACTCCGCCGTTGAGGCGACAGTTCGTTTGGAGGTGTAACACCCACTGAGACCTGTCAATAAATCCCGCATCGGGTTGAAAAAAAAAATCCTTAAAATAAAAGACAAGCGTGAACCCCCCCACCAACCCCCACCACCACCCACCACCCCATAATTTTTCAACACAGATCACAAACCATTGAGTGCGTTTTCCCCTGAATATGAGAGGAGAGCCGTCGTGCTCCGCCAACGTATTCTCCCCTGCAGAAAAGCCATTCACCGCTGTAATTACTGTAATTATAATAAAGAATGTGCTACTTAAAGAAAAACAACAAAAAAACAACAACAACCAAAAAAAAAAACATGTTGTAATGACTTGATTAAATATAAGCCACAGCAGCCACACAGGGGAGAGAGGTGACAGGCATGATGCTACCGTTGGGGGGCGGTTCAAACTGCAAATCCCATATTAAACGCGAAGAGCAGCCTGAGGGGGCTCGGGGGGGCGGTGGGGGTTTGGAGGGGGCTGGGGGTGCCGAGATGGACCAGGCGAATCAAACCCAATTGTGTTTATAGAGCACCTTTCAGGCAAGCAGGTGCAATTCAAAGTGCTCTACATGGAATAGAGAGATTAGAATAAGATCACAAAGAGAATAAGAAAAGGAAGAAAAAATAATAATAATAATAAATAAAAAAAAAAAATCATAAAAGAATAAATATATATATATATATATATATATATATATATATATATATATATATATATATATATATATATATACAAATATGGACATAAAATAAAGTGCAATTAAATTATAACACAGGAAATATAGATAAGAATAAAATAACTCCTCAAAAAAAATAAAACTCCTTAAGATTAGTTTGAAAGATTTCTACTGACGGTGCCTTTCTCAGGCCCTCCGGGGGGTGGGGGGGGCGCGTCCCCCAAACCGCAAGACGTCACCACGGGGGGGCCACGGAGCTGGGAAAGACCCCTCCGTCCCCAAAGATATTTGACAAGTAGTTCTGTGCAGGCGGGACGACGGGCGCCCGCCAGCGCCCAATGGCGTCGATGAGGGAAATGGAGGAAGCTGAGGTTGAGCAGCCGCTGTTCAGGAACAAGGTTTCAGCGGAGGGAGGGGCCCGAGCGGGAGACGGAGAGAACGGGAGAAATGAGGAAATGAGGAAATGAGGACATGAGGAAATGAGGACATGAGGACATGAGGAAATGAGGAAATGAGGACGTGAGGACATGAGGACATGAGGAAATGGGGAAGATGAAAGAGGAGAAGGGACAGAGGAGGCGGCGACGGGAGGTCAGGACGACGCTGATTTAATTTGTTTTGAAGACACGAGCAGCCTCACCCTGAATGCTATTTATAAGAGGAGGGCAAGGGCGCACGCTCGCACGCACGCACGCATGCACACACACACACACACACACACACACACACACACAAAAAGCACACACACACACGTGCCCTCCCACCCCAACCCCCCGGCAGGGCTTCAGGCCTGTTTGTTCTTGCTTCACTGAGAAGACAGATGCAAAAAATAAACATAAAAATAACAACAGCATCCAGCAGCAGCCAAACAATACTCTGATGTGTGTGTGTGTGTGTGTGTGTGTGTGTGTGTGTGTGCTGGTACCACAGAATCATCCAGGCTGGATTCTGACCCAAATTGAAGCCTCTGCTTTTTTCCTCCAGTGCCCTCCCCCCTCCTTCCCCCCTCCCTCCCCCTCTCTGAGAAGGGGGAACAGGAAGTCCACCAAGTTGTTTGAAGGTAAACTGAACTTTTGTCGACACACTGATGTGACAGGAACCGACAAAGGAAGTCCGTTCATTCCCATGGAGGAGAGTCGGATTCCGCTGATTGCCGTATGCGTTCGAGGCTCCGGGAAGCGTTTTTGGAATTTTTGCGGCGGGTTTTGGTCTGACGCCACGACCGGCGGCCACGTCAATCAAGTTTACGAGGTAACTAAGTCATGTATTTCAAAATAATGATGTTATTAATGTTAATTTTATGTTTTATGTCTCAGTGAATGTTGTGCATTTCGTACTTTGCAAACCCTGTATGAAGGGAGTTTGAAACCCTCATCCATGGAACTACTACTCGCTGTTGTTCTGGGAAAAAAAACAGCTCTGCAGTGTTCTCCGACGTTTTCGTGACGCCAAATTCAGACGCAGTTCACCCGACGGCCACCGGGGGGAGGATGCAGTCGCAGGCGCCGCGACGACACTTTGCTTACCGTTTCACTGTGACTTTGAGCATCTGAGACGTGTCAGGCCCAATTAACTGACAAGGGTGGATGCTCGACAGCGGTGCTGACCTCCCTAAATCATAGCGCCGTTCCCTCATGTTGCCGACAGGAAGCCGTGGGGGCGTTCGCCAAGTCACTCAACGCTCTGATTTCCTGTCGGGAGGTTTACCGCAGCGGCCGGGGCGTGTTATGAGGGTCGCGCAACGCGGGAATGTGAGATCCGGGGACGGGCCCAAGCTCATTCATCGACAGCGTTCGCACAAACTTTGCGCTTACGTCGCTGTTTTAGAACCGCCTCGGAGCGCTCGTACGCACAGATCAGAAAGGCCTCAGCGTAGAAAGTCGTGCAGCTGAACATTCAACAACCCAACTGGCGTGAAATGAGGGGACCTTTATGTGTGCGAATGTTGAACTTTTTGTCTGGTTAGGTGTGAATTAACAGTCCACACTGGACATCCATCTATCCTGCTCCTGTCCACTCCACCTTACCTCTCGCTCTGTATTGTCCCCTAAGGAATGGGCGCATTCAGCTGCCTGGTTGCTAAGGAGTGTTGCCCTTAGCGACCAAATAACAAGTCTGTTGGTGAGGCTCAGCGTTGGCAAGGGAAAAAAGGATTGTGCAGACACCCTGAAATTCTAGGATTCTGCACAAACTATAGCGAAGGAAAAATTCCTCAGGACTGTGACTGACATACACATGTGCTGCTGCGGTCAACGGCGATTGTCCTGGGCTGCGGTGCCCGTCGGGTCGGAAGCCTTGCGCCGCCAATTTGAGTGACGACTCATGGCGACTCGAGGACGTTGTGACCAAGAAGCCAACGTGATCGCCGGGCGTTGAAGCCAGTGTGACTGCCGGGCGTTGAAGCCAACCTGACCGCCAGGCGTTGAAGCCAATGTGACCGCTGGGCGTTGAAGCCAACCTGACCGCCGGGCATTGAAGCCAACGTGATCGCCCGGCATTGAAGCCAACCTGACCGCCGGGCGTTGAAGCCAACGTGACCACCTGGCATTGAAGCCAACCTGACCACCGGGCGTTGAAGCCAACCTGACCGCCCGGCATTGAAGCCAACGTGACCGCCAGGCGTTGAAGCCAACCTGACCGCCAGGCGTTGAAGCCAATGTGACCGCCCGGCATTGAAGCCAACGTGACCGCGTGGCATTGAAGCTAACCTGAACGCTGGGGGTTGAAGCCAACCTGACCGCCGGGCGTTGAAGCCAATGTGACTGCCGGGCGTTGAAGCCAACGTGACCGCCAGGCATTGAAGCCGAGCTGACCACCGGGCGTTGGAGCCAACGTGATCGCCGGGCGTTGAAGCCAACCTGACCGCCGGGTGTTGAAGCCAACGTGACCGCCGGGCGTTGGAGCCAACGTGACCGCCGGGTGTTGAAGCCACCCTGACCGCCGGGTGTTGAAGCCATGGTGGATGTGCTTCGGACTGCAGTTCCGGGTGGTCGTTCGATGCTGCGTCAAGAAAACCTCTGGCTGGAAGTCAATGAAAAAAAATGAAGAATGAAGTGGGAGTAAACCCAAACTCGAAGCTTCAAGTCGTCAGACAAGGCGTGACTACACGGGGGCTACGTCCATTTTCTTTATTCCAAGGTCTACCACTGAAACCGACAATTCGGACGATTTGAAGCCTCGAGTTTGGGCTCCCGCTCGCTGCCACCTCGGCATCTGACCTCGACACCTAAAATCACCCATCCCGCACATCGGGATTTTCATAAAACAACCGCAATAATTCAATGAAATTTTGCCCACCCCCCCCCAAAAAAAACAAAACAAAAACCCTTCAGGAACCCTGCCCTCATATCATTCTTCACCCCAGGAGGGGCATGAACCCGACCGAGGGAAAAAGCTTCTGCGTGGGCCAACGACTTCGAGGACGTCTTCAGAGCAATGAGGCCGAGGGCGATTCCATCAAATGCAGGACGGAAAAAGATGACACGGGAGGCACTCAGAAGCGCAGCTCGCCAAACCTCCCGTCCGGAGGGTTTTCCATGAAACGACGAGGAGTTAATGCGGGGATCGTTCAAAGTAAACGGTTCCGGGAAAACAAGGACCGCGTGATCCGTCACTGGCGCCGCTCCTCTCTCGCTCCAGATACGGAAGCAGATGAATAATTCAGCGGCGCATCGATCGTCCGGGCAGGTGCGCCGCGGGTGGGGGGGACGACTCATCGCACGTCTTCAAGTCCATTTTCCTAAAAGCCGGTGAGAAGAATCTGCTCGTGTGATGGCTTGACTTGTTTGTGCCGCACTTTGTTTAAGGACTTTTTAGAATTAGCATCATTATTTTCACGCGGCGGATCACTCCGTTGGTGCTGAACTCTGGGAAAAAAAAGAGGAGAAAAACAGACGTGATTGACGTATCCAAACTGCGCAGACAGCCAGGCAGACAGACAGCCAGGCGGACAGACAGCCAGGCAGACAGACAGCCAGGCAGACAGACAGACAGAGAGACCGACAAACTCACACACACACACACACACACACACACACACACACGTCCGCTCTGTTCCAGCCCGGTGATGGATGATTGACAGAGAGGCAGAGTGACAGCGAGGCAAAGTAAGAGCGATGTTTGAATTTATTCCCGACATAATCTCACCCCTAAGCACCACCTGGTTTCAGAGTCACCTTGTTTGAGGTGGGCGGGGCTCGCCTGTCACTTCGACCCAAATAAATAACGAAATAACAAAATAAATAAATATTTACTCATTCTCACACACACACACGCGCACAACACACACATATATATATATATATATATATATATATATATATAAAATAAAAAAATATAAACACAATATATCCAGCAATCAGCCACAACATTAAAACCAGCTGCCTAATATTGTGTAGGTCGCCCTCGTGCTGCCAAAACAGCTCTGTGGAATTATTTATAGGACGGAATGCAAAAGCAAAACGGCGGAATGCAAGTTATGCAACGTGAGCGCTTCACGGAAAACACGATGAAGCTCAGCTTGCAAGTCATTCTTACCTTATTGCGTTGAATTGAGTTTTGCAAAGTTGCACTGGAAGTGATATTTGAATGTTTGAAAGCTGCTTTCAAATGTTTATTCTACCTAAAAGAGTAGCTCAATGAAAGGAAGCGGTGTTGTCGTACAAGTCATGTTGTGGACCGCTTGCTGAGCTCAAAGCAGGCTGGACAACCTCACGACAAAAGCTGCTGGAGCTACTGTTTGAACTGTTTATACAGTTTAAAGTAGTTTTAAGTAGTTTAAAGTATATATGTTACATAATTATTAGGTACAGTTTGAAGCAGAAATAATTGAAAACCTAGTGTACTTTTTGTGTTCAAATAAATTAAATCATTTTGCTTGTTATGTCTCCTCGTATCCCTTTATTAAGGAAAAACACTTTTTTGATTTGATTGATTATTTATTTGTATATGTGTTGTTATACAGTTTATGTGGTGTGATACAGTATAGAAGTTGTTATACAGTATATAAGTAGTTATACAGTATATATGTTGTTATACAGTATATGTGTTGTTATACAGTATATAAGCAGTTATACAGTATATAAGTAGTCATATAGTGTATAAATTATGACCCACCGCAGCAAAACCCGCCATCTTGCAAAAACCTTTCTAGAAGCAAAATTACATTTTTCCAGAATAGTGTTCCTTTGTGTTTTTTTTATACTTCAACGTATTTTCGAAACCAAGTTTGATTTATAAATAGTCAAAAAATGTTAAACCGTGGAGTTAACTATTCCCGTTAGATGACATGGGGAAACGCAGTTCACTTACTGAGACGCTAAACAGCGCCGAACAATGCCGATCGATCTTTTTCTTTAAAGCGACTGTCCAGGTGAAGATCATTCCTCCACATTCCATGTGATGTGAAGTCACAATGTGAAACCTTTTTGATAGAGTTCAACCTTTAAATCGTACGACTTTTACACACACACGGAGACGTCATAGTGGAGGGGTCGTATACCATCGTATCTCATTGAAGAAGAAACGCTGACGTCACTTCCATAAAGAAGACAAGGATCCGGTTTCACTTGTCTATGAAAACTTTCGTCTCCGTGTTGTTATGGATTACGAGAAGCGGGTGGAGGAAGTCTAAATCATATCGTGGACCTTAATCTGACCAGAGCGAGAGATCCAAGTCAGTGTGAGCAGCGAATACTGGACTTCATTTTCCCCGATGATAGTCAGTTCTCCGACAGCGACGTAGAGAATAACAGGGATGCTGAAACTGACACCTGGCCTTATCCTGGACTTAGAGAACATTTCAAACAATGGATTTCAACTTGAATGTTGCGATGAAACTGAATGTTTTCAAGAACCACCGGAGGAGACCGACACCGTTGTTGTTACAACGGATGAAATTGATGAAGTGATGAAGTCCATTGAGGTTGGTGATGCAAATTATGCACAAGTAGTAATGCACAAGATTCTCAAGTTTACCTGCAAATGCAGCCAGGGAGGAAAAGAAAATGAAAAAAAGGCCCCAAACAGTCTCTCAGAGTGTAGCTGGGGTAGGGTGGGGTTAGCCAACATATTAACTCCAAGAACTTTGAAGACATTTGGCATACACACATTAATATATTGAATGACACACAGATGCTGATACAGAGACTCATATTATTGATTTATTTATTGTCTACTATTATTGATAGACTCTACATTTTGTTGTGTTAAATAAAAAATTCCACTTTCATAAAACATGTATATTCTTACTGTTAAATAAAAGCCTTTTTAAAAACAAAAGATGTTGTGACGCTGTTCAACATTCCCTCAAAACACAATAACAGTGCAGAGATTGCCCCATTCAGCAGGGGGTCAAGTCCCCATTCAGCAGGGTGTCAAGTAGCCATGTGACAAGTAGCCAGGCTGTGTTGGTCCTCCAACCATTTGCATTCTGGGAGCTGGCTGAATGACCCCAAGTGTGGGGGAAAACTTTGACGGTAATTATCTCAGAATCACAGTTTGCCACACCCTTGTCATTAACAAGATATAGCTTTAAAAACAATTGGTGGATTTGCACAAGTGACAGCTTGTTTTGAAGCTCTGATTCTTCACTTTCAAATGATGCAAAAAAAAAAAGAAGTCAAAAGCCACCAAATGCACCTGAAGTCTGCGGTGGGTCACAATTGTTATACAGTATATAAGTAGTTATACAGTATATAAGTTGTTATAATATAATATAATCAGAACATGCACATGGTTGACTCTAGATCCGTTAGAGGAATTTCTCATATCTGGATGCAGATTATTTTCCACCTGAACAACTGAAAAATAAATAGATTTTGTTGTTTTGTGTCTTTGATTTAACTGTGAAATGATCCCTTATCGTTATGGGTCATCACCAAATCAACAGCTACAAGGTAATTAAGATAACAGAGGTTGACAGAACAGTCAAAAAGAGATAAAAATAAAAATAAATAAAACATAACGTAACAATATTACTTGTTAGATAGCCAGCTTATGGAAAAAAAAGCTGGAGTAGACTTTGTGTAATGATTATAAAGTTACTAAAATGGTCGAAAATGTCCCAATTACAAGTCCCGGTGTTGGTGCAGTACCACACGACCCTGTTCTCCAGAAGAGTGGAAAATGTTCTATATTGCTCCTTCTTGTTGGGTATTCACCCACAAACATATAAATATGCCCACACACACACACACACACACACACACACACACACGGACACGCACACACACACACACACACACGGACACGCACACACACACACACACACACAATAGGCTGTGATGGTAACTCATGTAAAACTGATGTAAAAAATCACTTTGATGTAATTACCCAAAAGCAATAAAAAAAAACAAAAAAAAAACAGTTTGTGCCTCGCTGCGTAAGTGAAGCGTTTCTCCCGCAGATATTGGCTTTTAAGCGTACTACTGAAATGCATTATTAATGTCAAGGCTATATGTATTTCCCCTCCTCTTCTGACACAAATAAAATATTTATTCAGAGAGATTCATCAATGTGACGCCGATGGCGATCACAATGCTCTGCGCAGGGAAAAAAAACATGACCTTGTTTCATTCCACATTCATCTATTCCTATTTGTTTTTTTCAACCTTTGCATTACATCGCTGCAAATGGAAGCTCATTCCATCACAGCGTGTCATTTTTTATAATATTTATTTATTTTTATTTGCATTATTATTATTATTATTATTATATTTATTTATGTATTTTTTTTATCACTTTCACATTGTCTCCTCAGCTTCATTGAAAAAAGCGCGGATGCTGGAGTCGTTTTGCTCTGATTTCGAGCCCCGCAAACCTCATTCCTTTCTGTTTTACACAACACAAGATGAAGAACACAATCGACCGGTGTGGAAAAAAAACCTAAACGTGGCACCGGTCACCAGTGGGTTGTGAAAGTGAAAATTCCTGGTGTAAATCACAGAGCCTATTACCGTGGTAACCTCTGAGGAACCCTGCTCATCAGAGTCATTCTGTGGGAACAGTGCAATCCATCTGCACAGTCACACACACACACACACACACACACACACACACACACACACACACACACACACAAACACACGCACACACACACACACATTCTTGTACTGGTAGTCAATAGCCAATTTAGAGACCAGTCCTCACAGGTGTAGTAAAACACACACACACACACACACACACACACACACACACACACACACACACACACACACACACACACACACACACACACACACACACACACACACACACACACAAATCAAGTGAAATCTCTGTTGTGATAACTGGCAAAGTTGCTGCCCGCTGAGTAATAACACAGCAGGGTTAAAGCTAAAGACGGGTCGACCCATCCCCACAACCCCCCACAGCCCCCCACAGCCCCCCACAACCCCACACAACCCCCCACAGCCCCACACAAACCCCCACAGCCCCCCACAGCCCCCTCTCCTAAAGGTACATTCCACACATACTCAAGCAGTTTGGAAGCCTGTCAACCCTGTGGATCACACAGACTTCACACAGACACACACCTTTTTAAATGGCAAGGACAGACCAAGCAGACCAAGCCCAAGACTACTAAACTGCCATCACGCTGTCGAGTGCAAATTTGTGCGACACAAATACAACGTTTGATTTAATAACGAGAAAAATGCTGAGAAAAAGGGAAAAAAAAATCTCATCACAGAAAAACACAAACTCATTGGTTAGTGTGAATGTATTTTGTGAAAATTAATAAAATAAATAAATCAAATATATAAAATGAATACATATATACATACAATACAATTTATATTACATAAAAAATATAAAATATCAATATATTTAATATATAAGATATATAAATAAATAAATATACAAAAAATAATAATACTATACTCCATTATTTTCATTATTATTATTATGATGCAGATCCACTGCAATTCCTTCACAGACCCTTAGGGGACCGCAGACCCAATTAGAAACCCCTGCACCGACTTGCTTGCAGGTGAAAAATGTTTCCCTTTGCATAAATGTTAATCATGTTATTATAACCAGAGCTGGCGTGCTACGTCTTATTAGGGGAAACACCAGGCAGCTTTCTCTTTCATGATTATTTCAGATTTTCAATCAGGGCAAACACAACAACAACGTTGAATTTCCCAGCGTGCCGACATTTTGATCTGAGCTGGATCATATTTAGCAGTGCTTTGTAACTTCAATACTATATTATGGATGTGCTGTAATAGTTTAACATGCCACGTCCTGGTGGTGCAGAGTGCCTCTTGGGACGGTGGTGGAGTCCATGATGGGAGAGATTCCGGGTGCTATTTCGGTTCCAGATACACCCTTTACCCCTGGCACGCTGGAAATAGAATTCCCATCCACCATCTTGATCTTAAGTTGTCCTTTGAGTGGCCTTGTCTGCATCGGGCCCCAAACAAATCCATATTTCACACAACTCATTCTGACGCCGCCGCCGAAAAATCTATATCTCCAGCCCCGATTGGTTTCTCCAGATTACCGGCGCGAGTAAATCCTCCGGGATTCGAGTGCATTTCACACAGAGCGGAACGCGCCCGTAATCCGGCGTTTCTCTCCCTCTTCCCCCCGTCACTGCCTCTCCCACTCTCTCTCTCTCTTTTTTCCTCCCCTCTCAGTAGTTCTGTGCTGACCCCCAGTCAAGCTGCGAGGCTTTCACAAAATGCCGTCTTTCATATCACCAAGAAGAAAAAAAAAACGACAAAAAAAACAAAAAAAAACGTATTAACCTGGTTCGACACAAACGTTCGTTGAGAAATATCTCATGGAATTTCGTCAGAAAGAGAAAAATATTGTGACGGCAGCCGTGTCCAGCACCATCATGCACTACAGAGCTTCGGCCCTCATGAAAAACTCGTCCATTATTCGATTTCTCCATCCATTTCTCCATCTTTTCGCCTTCATTCAACAATCCTCTTTCCTTCAACGTTTCCCTCCCAATCTCAAATTGAATCATCCCATATATTTCCCTTCTGATGCCAACGGGTTTCCCTTTGCATCAGTGGTTCTCAGCTGTTTGTTTGGAACATGGATACGATCCATATCTATATGATTCATGAAAGAATAGAACGTGCAGCATGAGTGGCGGGGTGGCTGACTGATCAGAACCTCTAAGGGTCCGTTAGTCAAGCTGCTGCTTGTCGGCTTGTCGACCTGCGTCTTCGCTGGCAGGCGTTCACACATGCATC
>NC_137208.1:4045341-4055341 GCF_960531495.2 Zeus faber
AAGTCAAATGTGTTCCCTCCCGAACGGAACTAGGGAGTGTCTTTTATACTTGTACAGAGACAACGTAGCCCATCTGATTCCAATCTATGGGTCTCAGTTCAGCTGACTGACATACATCTAAGCACATTCCACCTCCCTTATCACTGGGGCCCCTGGCAATGGGCTCTCTCTCGAGGCCCCTGGCAACATCTGTTAGTAATTATATTATACAATGGGGGCTTTCTTGGGACACCAAACATTCCCAGATACCTCAATCACAAGCAGCAGAAGAGCGGAGGTAGACACGAGGAATAAAAGAGGTGGAGTAGAGATAGAGTAGAGGTAGAGTACAGCAAGGGATGGATGTGTTAAACTGACTTACTACAGTGTTACTTCAGAACCCTGTCATTTAGGGTTATTACAGGTGAGAGTAACGAGCATCTTTTCCACGCCCTGTGTTGGCAAAGCCCTAATGAGCCAATCACAGAGGAAACAACAGCGGCGCCGGGTGCCTGGTGGGGCTGAGCAGTCCGTGGGAAAAGCCACGCAGGCCGATGCAGCCTCCTGCTCCAGCGCAACAACGGACGTGCGCACGGACGCACCGTCTCCCAGGCCGAGCTCACAACGCTGTTACACAACGCTGTTACACAACGCTGTTACACAACGCTCCTGACCAAGAGTGGATACGCAGAGCGTCCCACTTGCGATAAATGTCACTCTGTGGAGCCTGGTTCAAAACAACTTACTGTCACCTACACACATACACACATACACAGATACACACATACACACATACACACATACACACAGACACATACACACAGATACACATACACACCACGTACGGCAGGTCGTGAAATGTGTTTTTTTTTTTTTTTGTTGGGCAAACTCCATTGACAGCGCTGGGCATAGAGTACAAATAGAAAAAGTTAAAGAAAAGAAAAAAAAATGAAATAAGAATTTTTAAAAAATAATACAAAATTGGAATAGAATTAAACAAAAAATACAAATGTAAACACAGAATTAAGAAAAATTTAAAACAATTAAAAACACTGTAGAAGCCTTTTTGTGAGGCAGTGAGTGTGGTCCAGCAGAGTTGTCTCGTTAAGTAGATGATAAATCTCCACTCCGCAGCGGTGAAAGTTTGACTTTGGGCCTCAGAGGCTCCCAGCGTCCCATCCTGCCTGCAGGTGGATGACGCTCTGAACAGTGTGTTCTAGGCACCTTCCTCAGTATAGGAAAAGCCCCTTCACCATCCTCCTCCTATAGGAATACCTTCATCTCCACATTCTTCCCTATATGAATACCTTCCCCTCCACCTTCCTCCTGATACGAATACCTTCATCTCCACCTTCTTCCCTATATGAATACCTTCACCTCCACCTTCCTCCCTATATGAATACCTTCATCTCCACCTTCCTCCCTATATGAATACCTTCATCTCCACCTTCTTCCCTTCTTCCCGAGAAGAATACCTTTCTACTTAGGTATATATTTTTATTTTATATTTTTTACAACTCTTTATTGATGCTCTCTATTTTCTGCTGTCACTTTTTGCTGCTGTAACTGTGCAAATACCTTCATCTTGACCTTCCTCCCAATAGGAATAGCTTCATCTCCTCCCTTCTTCCCTAGAGGAATACCTTTATCTCCACCTTCCTCCCTCCTTCCCTATATGCCTACCCTCCCCTTCCTCCGGATATGAATACCTTCATCTCCACCCTCTTCCCTTCCTCCCAAGAGGAATACCTTCACCCCACCTTCCTCCCCATATCCCAATTGGACTACCCCCACCCCCCTCCTCCCTATAGGAACACCTTCACCCACCCCTTCCTCCCTCCCTTCCTTCCTTTCTTCCTTCCTTCCTTCCTTCCTTTCCTCCTGTGCCCTCCGGTACAGGGTCGAGCTGGTCTGTTAGCAGTGCGCTGGGCAGAGGGAGCCTGGGGATGAATCAAGGATAAGCCTCATGGGTGTCTGCATGGAGGACAGGGAGCCCAGGTGGCGCTGCCATCAGCCCCAGGGCGAGAAGTGCAAGAAAGCACATCAGCGCATGGCGACGCCCAAGTTCCCCTCGCCCACTCAAGGACCCCAAGGCGCTGCCTGGCAGGCGTCCCCCCAGTGAGAGTAAACTGCTCTGCATCAAGTGTAGACTGACGTGTAATGCAAGAGTTACCTCTCCCGCGCGCTCGCCCCCGGGTGCCTCTGAGGGCCCCGGGTGTTGTTCCTTTGTAGTTACTTTCGTTTTTTTTGGGGGGCTGGATTTTCCGGTGGCCTCGAAGTGGAAAACACTACGACTGCACAACTTTTTCCAGGAGCCAAATGAACCACTCCAAAAATATTTATTTCACCCAACAGGGAACACACGGACAGCAGCTGCCGTCTGCTTATTGGACAAAACGTGCGTGGATGTTGGGTTAGGGTTAGGGTGAACCGAGTGTAAGAGGTGACATCTTGACACAGCTGGAGGATATTTCCAACAGGGGACGGTATCGTGTTAGTCAGGAGATGTTTTCGACTTGTCACCACATCCAACTTGTGCGAATATTAGTGTGATTACGGTAGCGCACGATCAGCTATGCACAGGACTGAGGTTCTGAGGTGAATGAACCGTTAAATATGATTGATACTCACACTGCAGTCACAGTATTTTGAGAGAGATCAGGGTCAGACGGGTGCACTTAAGCCTCTGTACCACAGCAGATTATATTTGGGAGGAAAGGAAACGCTGCGCTTTCGCAGTCGGATGACGAGAGTGTGAATGAAATGCTCGGCTGTCTGGTCCTTGGTATTCTGCGTTGGCGGAGACGAGGGAAAGTGTAAAATGCGTCGTCCGTTTTCACACACACACGCACACACGCACACTTAGAGCAGATAGAAATACAATAAAAGGCACTATGAATGTGGCATATTTTGTGGTGAAAAATACTTGTGTAATGCACACACAGACACGCACACAGACACGCACACACACAGAAGGAGGTGCCAATATATTGACCGCAGCACCGCAAAGAGGCCAAAATCAATGGAAAACAGATTGAGATCAAGATGTCACGCACAGGTCTCTCTGCTACCGACCCCTTTTACTACCTCTACTCAGGGGTGGAAATCACAGGGGCCCCTCCTCAACCCCCGGGCCCCTTCATGGGCAAAGCAGAGAGTGTTTCCACCTCAATACATCATGTAAACATAACCACATAACCACATAACTACATCACTACATAACTACATAACCACATAACTACATCACTACATAACGACGTAACCACATAACTACATAACCACATAACTACAGAACCACAAAACTACATCACTACATAACTACATAACCACATAACTACAGAACCACAAAACTACATCACTACATAACTACATAACCACATAACTACATCACTACATAACCACATAACCACATCACTACATAACCACATAACTACATAACCACATAACCACATAACTACATCACTACAAAACTACATAATTTGACATGCTGGCGGCGCTGCGCCCCGACGGTGCACACAGGGTGTTTTCATTTTAAAAGCAGGTTCTTTTATTTTACTACACTTCCTGATGTAACCCCACCCCAGCTTATCGAACCAAAGGTATGCCCTTGTCTCCAACGGCACCTCCGCTCTACTCCACCCGCTTCTACTGTACTTTACCTCCCTCTACCCTTCTCTACCCTACCTCTGCTGTAGCCCTGTTCTACTCCAGCCGCTTCTACTGTACTCTACATCTACTGTACTCCACCTGCTTCTACTGTACTCTACCCCCCCCACCCTTCTCTCACTCTACTCCACCCGCTTCTACTGTACTCCACTTCCCCCTACCCCACCATACCTCTACTTCTGATCCATCTATACTCTTCTCTACCTCCCTCTAGCCTACCTCCACTCTACCACTGCTCTATCTCTACTCCACCTGCCTCTACACTACCACTGCTCTATCTCTACTCCACCTGCTTCTACTCTACTGCTGTATCTCTACTTCACCTGCCTCTACTCTACCTTCTGCTCTACCTCTACTTATGATTCGCCTATACTCTCCTTCTCTCTTCCTACCTATCCATCCATCCACCCACCCATCCATCCACCCACCCACCCACCCATCCACCCACTGATCCATCCATCCATCCATCATCCATCCATCCATCCACCCATCCATCCTTCTACTCATCCATCCATCAACCCATCCATCCATCCATCCAACCGCCCACCCACTGATCCATCAATCCATCCACACATCCATCCATCAGCCCATCCATCTATCCATCCATCCACCCACCGATCCATCCACCCATCCATCCATCAAGCCATCTATCCACCCACCCATCCATCCACCCACTGATCCATCCATCCATCCATCCACCCATCCCTCCGCCCACCCACCCATCAATCCACCCATCCATCCATCATCCATCCACCCATCCATCCACCCATCCATCCACCCACTGATCCATCCATCCATCCATCCACCCATCCATCCACCCAACGATCCATCCATCCATCCACCCATCTATCCATCAGCCCATCCATCCATCCATCCATCCATCCATCAAGCAATCTATCCACCCACCCATCCATCCACCCACCCACCCATCAATCCACCCACCCATCCACCCATCCATCCATCCAACCTCTACTCTAACCCCCCACCTCTACTCTTCTCTACCCTACTTCTGCTCTACCTCTACTTATGATCCGCCTCTACTTTTCTCCTCTCTTCCTACCTATCCATCCATCCACCCACCCATCCATCCATCCACCCATCCATCCACCCACTGATCCATTCATCCATCCATCCACCCATCCATCCTTCCATCAACCCATCCATCCATCCACCCATCCATACATTCATCCATACACCCATCCATCCATCCATCCACCCACCCACCCATCCATCCACCCATCCATCCATGCATCCATCCACCCATCCACCCATCCATCCACCCACCCATCCATCCACCCATCTATCCATCCATCCATCCACCCACCCATCCATCCATCCATCCACCCATCAATCCACCCACGCTGGAAAGCAGCCAAAGCCCGAGCCAAGGAGGTAATGGACGGGAGACAAATAAACAACCAAATGAAGGAGCCGTTAATTATTGACGCTGTGTGTTTCTCCATGAGAGCTCTGGTCCTGAAGCCTCCCTGAGTGAACGCACACAAAACACTCCAAATAAGAACACGGGGAAGACAGAGAGGAACTCTTAAGCTGCGGCCGAATTTGGTATTCATGACACGGTGGCTATGTGGTAAGTATACATCAGCGAGCGAGAGAGAAGCATTTAGCCGAGGTTTCTTCCAGCAGCACAGAAACCACAGTGTCCTGCTCCTCCTGTGGGATGTTGAGCGTCTCATTTATTTAGGTTATATACGTCTAAACACCTTCCATACACACACACACACACACCCTATATGTACACAACATCATCAGTTATATCTTGTGTCTGTTTAGGTATAAAAATACCAGGAGTTTACCGGAATGTAGGAGTTCCCGATACAACTGACCTGCTGGATAGATGTAAGATGTGCTGGATTTTTAATCGGCTCCTTCTGGGTTTTCTTTTTTTTTTTTTTTTTTGAATGGGCATCGAGATTTCACCGGAAACATCTGCGTTACACAGTATCACGACCAGAAGAGGGTCCCCAACCCTACAGACCCCTGGTT
Source organism: Zeus faber (assembly GCF_960531495.2). Taxonomy (NCBI): domain Eukaryota; kingdom Metazoa; phylum Chordata; class Actinopteri; order Zeiformes; family Zeidae; genus Zeus; species Zeus faber. Next base: position 4,050,994 of record NC_137208.1, read on the forward strand.
AGGTCGGACGGTTGGAAGGGGGTTGCCGATGGAGGGACCGTTTCTCCCTGAGAGAAGCGCAAAGACAGAGCGGGGTGTTTTAAACTTTTTTTTTCCCAAAATCCGAATATTAATTGTCAACTTTGGATAAATTACAATAATCTAACCCCAAATAATACACATATTTAAATGGGTGCCGCTGTGTAATTTTAGTGGGGGAAAAGAAGACAAAATCTCCTTTCCCGACATTATTTTTAATCACAGCAGGAGAATAACTTTGCAGCGATAGTGTTTTGCATATTAAATGAATAAATGACTTTATTTAGCCGCGAGGAAAGAGGAGAAGAGAAAGTCCAGACGACGAGCAGGGAGCAGATTTATTTTCTGGGGAAGATATGAATATTCATGAGATATGTCAACTCTAAACTCGTCCTCATTGATTTGGTCAAAATGAGTCTTCATTGATGGAATTGGTGTTGGAAGCTCCTAGATTTATATATTTATATATATATATATATATATATATATATATTGTTTTTTTTTTTTCAATATTTAGAACGCTTGCATTTGTCCCCGTCATAAAAACACTGGTGCCTGAATTTTGCGTTTTCCTTTACATAAATAAAGAAGTTTCCAACATAAATTAATGCAGAAAAGGCACAAATTGGTAGACAACAATAGAATTCACTCACATGCTACGTTACAATTTCATGATTCGTCACAGGAACTAATGTAACTTCAGGTTCTTTTGTATTTCCTCTGCTGAATATTTAGATGTTGAACGGCTGGGGCAGTTTCATATTCTTGCCAACTAGTTTATAGACATAATTATATGATTTATTCATACAGCACTTAAAAAAACACAAATTTACAAAAGTGCTTTGCAGAAAAAAAACAATTAAAGCATAATTAATCTAAAAGAGAAAAGCTGTCTGCTGTTATAAAGTACAGAATTGTACCTTGAGGGGGCAAAGTGGTGTGTCCCACTGGCAGGACCCTGTAAAGGCCAAATTTGAAGCAAATTTGCAGTATTTTTGTACCAGTGAGGGACAATTTTGTACAAAGATACAACTAACTAACCATGTAAATAAGTACCCATCAAATACAAATAAGTACCCATCCAATACAAATTAGTACCCTTATAAATAAGCACCCATCCAATACAAATAAGTACCCATGTAAATAAGTACCCATCCAATACAAATAAGTACCCATGTAAATAAATATCCACCCAAAACAAATAAACACCCATGTAAATAAGTACCGGTCCAATACAAATTTGTAGCCACTCAATACAAATAACCACCCATATAAATTAGTACCCATGTAAATAAGTACTCATCCAATACAAATAAGTACCCATGTAAATAAGTACCTGTGGTGTGAGGATGGTCTGATTTGAGGAGCCACACCTGACCTGGATCAAGGTGATTGGGATCAGGGTGGCTGCATACCTGTGGCTCGTTGATTGGTCTAACAAGCAGCAGGTCAAACCCCCATCCCCATACTCCCTCAGGAGAGGAGCCTGTGTCATGACGTGTGTCTGTCTGCTCCTGGCTAGTTCCAGCTGTATCACTCCCTACAACAAACTGCTGTTTACAACCCCCCCGTTTTCTCTCTATGCCAGTGGTCCCTGAACACGCCACTTGGGCGGCTGGTGGTAGGCGAAACAGCCACAGCACCCATCCAATACAAATAAGTACCCATGTAAAAAGTACCCACCCAATGCAAATAAGTACCCATGCAAAACAAACAAGTACCCATCCACACAAAAAAAGTACCCATCCAATAATATGGTACAAGGTAATAAGGTAAGGTGCAATGCTGTACTGTATTTCTGTCCTGTTTGTCCAAGGCACTCTGACTTTTTGGCCTCTTTTGTAGACGTATTCCATATTTGTGTATCCTGACTAACTATAGCTTAATAAATGACAATCTTAAATCAGATCGCAGTCCATCATTGTATGGTCTATGCCCTCCATCCACAGAGTGCAGGGCTCCAGCAAAAACGTCATTCAAAGATTTTTTGCCGCCGCATTATTTCAGCTCAAATTTGATATTATAGATAGGGGGCTGTATTGTGTGTGGTTTAAATACACAGCGGATGGTGGAGCTCGACCTTGCCCACTTCAGAAACGTTAAGAATAAATAGAAATCCATAGATTACCCCCCACAAAAAAACAGAGAAAAGAATCCCTCCCTTCAAACATTTTCCCCAATACCCTGCAAACTCCCCAAACTTTCAACAAATAAAATTCAATTTTGATTCTACCTTTACGGATCTTTGGTGAAACTCCTGCTGAAATGGTCTGCGCTCATAAGGGTATGCATGAAACAGCTGCCTTAGATTGGAGCCTGCAGGTTCCATTTGGTGTACTATATTTCATATTGGATTTCCCATTCCGGCCTTGGTTGATAATACACAGAATAAAATACTCATGCATTCTTTATTTTTTTACACCTTTTTCCCCCAAAGAAGTGAGGTGCAAACAGAAAGAAAGACCATTCATTCACTGTTTCTGTCGTTCAGAGTTATGAAAAACATTTTTGATACGGACTGATTCAAGCAGCAAAAGTCCAACATTTCAAGCTCTACTTAAAGAGGTATTTGGCCAAAAAAGTCAGTGTACAGGTATTTTGTACGCTCCTCCTGCCGCCTTATGCCTTTCTTACGACGAAGTGAAGCCTGTTGGCTGCGTCGGCTAACCACTGCTTCAAGAAACGTTCTCTTTGTTTATCGCTGGTTGCCGTGGCGTCGTCCACTATTTGACATTCACCTACAATCTGCATAGCAACTATCCATTCAGAAAAATAAATAAAGGAGGGGGAATGCAGGAGGTGAAACAGACCGGATGGAGCGCTTCACGAAACGGGTGCTCTCACGCTTTCGAGTGCCTCCTCCTTTCTGCGGCAACACACAGTCACGTGGATCTCCGCGTCGCCGTTCCGGACGCTGGGTCCCTCTCCCTCTGGGCAGGTCCCCGACAAACAGCTGTCCCGCCCTCAGGGGGGGACGCAGAGGTTTTACCACGTCGGCGAAAAAAGGCACAACGCCTGGAGCGGGGCCCCTGGGCACCTTCCGTCTCCTGCCTTGAGAACCGCAGCCCTGACGGCCCCAAACTACCAGGCACCAAATAGACATCTAAACACCGTCGCTGTCCAAACCCCCTCTTCACAAACCAATGGGCGACGTCGGACGCAGCTCCACATCCACCCGTCCCTCTCGGTGGGGAGTCCTCGGTCGACCTTGATTTAACCTTAACCAGGTTTTTTTGGGGGTTTTTTTTGTGGCCGATTTGTTCAAACTGTTGTTTTTTCCTCCGCTCCCTTCCTCGCTCGCTCGTCGTTTGCCAGAAGAAAAACGGAAGTAATTTGCCTGGAGCCCCCTCCCCCATTCCTCCCCCAAGAGAGCTGTCGTTGCCGTCACCTCGTGTTCAATTAGAAAAATCCTCCACCGTCGCCCCAAAAATTTATCGGGGCGACGTTTTTTTTTTCCTTTAATTATTACAACAAGCTGTGCAGTTTGAGCTCAACCTTCATGGATAAAAGAGCCACCTCCCGTCTTGTGGCTCTTCTTCGTTGTTGGGGCGGGAGGGTTTTTTCCCTCTGATCACGATGAGGTGGTAATCATCGAAATTTGGAAATTGTAAGGACTCTCAAAAAATTGAGGATGGTTCCATTTGAAAAGATTGGATGAAATTGATGATTGATTGTTGAAGTTTACCTTTTATAATTAACAGTATTTACGCATGAATCCACATATTTTTTCTTTGATTAAACATGAGTATTGTATTCTTCCTGTACAGTATATGTAATCTATATTTATATTTAATTTAAACTATTACCATTCTACCATAGCAACCATACTGCCCCAGCAATTGACTTGTAACTGAACTTATTATATGTATTAAGTCATATTTTTTTAATATACGGTATATTCGCCCATTTTGGCTTTTTTATTTGGATATTTTTCTTTGGAAATTTGTCAACTCTTGTTTTTTATCAGCTTTATTAATCCCTTTATCCCTTTCTTTGAGCTTGTCTTTCTTTTTAGCTGCTGAGCAACCCACCAATCTATACCAAGACAAATTCTTTGTACGTGAAAAAGTACTTGGTGAAATAAACCGATTCCCATTTAGATTCCGAATATATTTCCAAAAAGAAGTCAACGTGCTGATATCAAAGAAACTGATAACGAAAAAATAAAATAAAATGTTGAGTCACTGAAAACTGGAGCTAAATTCCTTGTTTGCCCGACGTGTACTTGACCAATAAAGCCTGATGCTGCTCCAGATTTTTGATCGTCAACCAAATCTGCTCCAGATTTTTGGTCGTCAACCAAATCCCACTCAGGACCGGATCCACTTCA
>NC_137208.1:4060341-4107841 GCF_960531495.2 Zeus faber
CTGTGGGTGGTGGTGGGCTGTGGGCTGTGGGCTGTGGGCTGTGGGCTGTAGGCGGTGGGCGATGGGTGGTGGTGGGCTGTGGGCGGTGGACTGTTGGTGGTGGGCTGTGGGTGGTGGGCTGTGGGCTGTAGGTGGTGGGCTGTGGGTTGTTGGTGGTGGGCTGTGGGCGGCTGGCTGTGGGTGGTGGGCTGTGGGTGGTGGGCTTTGGGCTGTAGGCAGTGGGATGTAGACTGTGTGTGGTGGGTGGTGGGCTATGGGCTGTGGGCGGTGGGCTGTGGGTGGTGGGCTGTGGGCTGTGGGCGGTGGGTGGTGGGTGGTGGGCTGTGGGATGTGGGTGTTGGGCTGTGGGATGTGGGTGTTAGGCTGTGGGCTGTGGCAGGTGGGTGGTGGGTGGTGGGCTGTGGGCGGTGCGCTGTGAATGGTGGGTGGGGGCTGGTGGGTGGTGGGCTGTGGGCCATGGGTGATGGGCGGTGGGTGGTGGGTGGTGCGCTGTGGATGGTGGGTGGTGGCTGGTGGGTGGTGGGCGGTGGGCTGTGGGTGGTGGCTGGTGGGTGGTGGGCTGTGGGCGATGGGTGGTGGGCAGTGGGTGGTGGGCAGTGGGTGGTGGGCTGTGGGTGGTGGGCAGTGGGCGTTGGGCTGTGGGCGGTGGGTGGTGGGCTGTGGTGCGGTGGATGGTGGGCTGTGGTTGGTTGGTGGTGGGCTGAGGGCAGTGGGCTGTGGGCTGTACGTGGTGGGCTGTGGGCGGTGGGTGGTGGCTGTGGTTGGTTGGTGGTGGGATGTGGGCGGTGGGCTGTGGGTTGTAGGTGGTGGGCTGTGGGAGGTGGGTGGTGGGCTGTGGTTGGTTGGTGGTGGGCTGTGGGCGGTGGGCTGTGGGTTGTAGGTGGTGGGCTGTGGGAGGTGGGTGGTGGGCTGTGGTTGGTTGGTGGTGGGCTGTGGTTGGTTGGTGGTGGGCTGTGGGTGGTTGGTGGTGGGCTGTGGGCGGTGGGCGGTAGGCTGTGGGTGGTGGGCGGTTGGCTGTGGGTGGTGGGCTTTGGGCTGTAGGCAGTGGGATGTAGACTGTGTGTGGTGGGTGGTGGGCTGTGGGCTGTGGGCGGTGGGCTGTGGGTGGTGGGTGGTGGGTGGTGGGCTGTGGGATGTGGGTGTTGGGCTGTAGGCAGTGGGATGTAGACTGTGTGTGGTGGGTGGTGGGCTGTGGGCTGTGGGCGGTGGGCTGTGGGTGGTGGGTGGTGGGTGGTGGGCTGTGGGATGTGGGTGTTGGGCTGTGGGATGTGGGTGTTAGGCTGTGGGCTGTGGCAGGTGGGTGGTGGGTGGTGGGTGGTGGGCTGTGGGCGGTGCGCTGTGAATGGTGGGTGGGGGCTGGTGGGTGGTGGGTGGTGGGCGGACAGTCTACATCCCACTGCCTACAGCCCAAAGCCCACCACCCACAGCCCACAGCCCACAGCCCACCACCAACCAACCACAGCCCACCACCCACAGCCGTGGGTGGTGGGTGGTGGGCTGTGGGATGTGGGTGTTGGGCTGTAGGCAGTGGGATGTAGACTGTGTGTGGTGGGTGGTGAGCTGTGGGCTGTGGGCCATGGGTGATGGGCGGCGGGTGGTGGGGGGTGCGCTGTGGATGGTGGGTGGTGGCTGGTGGGTGGTGGGCTGTGGGCTGTGGGTGGTGGCTGGTGGGTGGTGGGCCGTGGGCGGTGGGTGGTGGGCAGTGGGTGGTGGGCTGTGGGTGGTGGGTGGTGGGTGGTGGGCTGTGGGATGTGGGTGTTGGGCTGTAGGCAGTGGGATGTAGACTGTGTGTGGTGGGTGGGGGCTGGTGGGTGGTGGGCGGTGGGCTGTGGGCCATGGGTGATGGGCGGTGGGTGGTGGGGTGGTGTGCTGTGGATGGTGGGTGGTGGCTGGTGGGTGGTGGGCGGTGGGCTGTGGGTGGTGGCTGGTGGGTGGTGGGCTGTGGGCGGTGGGTGGTGGGCAGTGGGTGGTGGGCTGTGGGTGGTGGGCAGTGGGCGTTGGGCTGTGGGCGGTGGGTGGTGGGCAGTGGGCGTTGGGCTGTGGGCTGTAGGTGGTGGGCTGTGGTGCGGTGGATGGTGGGCTGTGGTTGGTTGGTGGTGGGCTGAGGGCGGTGGGCTGTGGGCTGTACGTGGTGGGCTGTGGGCGGTGGGTGGTGGCTGTGGTTGGTTGGTGGTGGGCTGAGGGCGGTGGGCTGTGGGCTGTACCTGGTGGGCTGTGGTTGGTTGGTGGTGGGCTGTGGGCTGTAGGTGGTGGGCTGTGGGAGGTGGGTGGTGGGCTGTGGTTGGTTGGTGGTAGGCTGTGGGTGGTGGGCTGTGGTTGGTTGGTGGTGGGCTGTGGGCGGTGGGCTTTGGGCTGTAGGCAGTGGGATGTAGACTGTGTGTGGTGGGTGGTGGGCTGTGGGCTGTGGGTGGTGGGCTGTGGGCTGTGGGCGGTGGGTGGTGGGTGGTGGGCTGTGGGATGTGGGTGTTGGGCTGTGGGATGTGGGTGTTAGGCTGTGGGCTGTGGCAGGTGGGTGGTGGGTGGTGGGTGGTGGGCTATGGGCGGTGCGCTGTGAATGGTGGGTGGGGGCTGGTGGGTGGTGGGCGGTGGGCTGTGGGCCATGGGTGATGGGCGGTGGGTGGTGGGTGGTGCGCTGTGGATGGTGGGTGGTGGCTGGTGGGTGGTGGGCGGTGGGCTGTGGGTGGTGGCTGGTGGGTGGTGGGCTGTGGGCGGTGGGTGGTGGGCAGTGGGTGGTGGGCTGTGGGCGGTGGGCTGTGGGTGGTGGGCAGGGGGCGTTGGGCTGTGGGTGGTGGGCAGTGGGTGGTGGTGTCAGGGTTCGCCCGGGTCCTACCAGCATCAGCCACTAGATGCCGCCAGTGCTGCCTTTTCAAGGTTGCTCTGCTTCACCTATTTCTGTTCCTGTTTACCCTGCCTTATTAGGTGATATGTTTCACCTGAGTCTCGTTTGGTCGTCCCTATTTAGACCCTTTCGTTTGTGTCCTCGGCCGCTCAGTCTTGAGTTTGTCTAACCTCATGACAACGCTCTTGTTCCAAGCTCCCGAGACGTCTTATCTGTTTTTGCACTTGTTTTGAGTAAACCTCTATTTTTGCCACCTCGCCTCTGCCTTGTTCTCTGCACCTGGGTTCACTCAGAATACCTCCTAACAGGTGGGCTGTGGGTGGTGGGCTGTTGTGTGGTGGGCTGTTGTGCGGTGGGCGGTGGGTGGTGGGCAGTGGGCGTTGGGCTGTGGGCTGTAGGTGGTGGGCTGTGGTGCGGTGGATGGTGGGCTGTGGTTGGTTGGTGGTGGGCTGAGGGCGGTGGGCTGTGGGCTGTACGTGGTGGGCTGTGGGCGGTGGGTGGTGGCTGTGGTTGGTTGGTGGTGGGATGTGGGCTGTACATGGTGGGCTGTGGGTGGTGGGCTGTGGTTGGTTGGTGGTGGGTGGTGGGCTGTGGGTGGTGGGCTGTGGGAGGTGGGTGGTGGGCTGTGGTTGGTTGGTGGTTGGCTGTGGGATGTAGACTGTGTGTGGTGGGCTGTGGGATGTGGGTGTTGGGCTGTAGGCAGTGGGATGTAGACTGTGTGTGGTGGGTGGAGGGCTGTGGGCGGTGGGTGTTGGGCTGTGGGCGGTGGGTGTTGGGCTGTGGGTGGTGCGCTGTGGATGGTGGGTGGTGGGCTGTGGGTGGTGGGCAGTGGGCGTTGGGCTGTGGGCTGTAGGTGGTGGGCTGTGGTGCGGTGGATGGTGGGCTGTGGTTGGTTGGTGGTGGGCTGAGGGCGGTGGGCTGTGGGCTGTACGTGGTGGGCTGTGGGCGGTGGGTGGTGGCTGTGGATGGTTGGTGGTGGGCTGAGGGTGGTGGGCTGTGGGCTGTAGGTGGTGGGCTGTGGGAGGTGGGTGGTGGGCTGTGGTTGGTTGGTGGTGGGCTGTGGGTGGTGGGCTGGCGGTGGGCTTTGGGCTGTGGGCTGTGGGATGTAGACTGTGGGTGGTGGGCGGTGGGTGGTGGGTGTTGGGCTGTGGGCTGTGGCAGGTGGGTGGTGGGCTGTGGGCGGTGCGCTGTGAATGGTGGGTGGGGGCTGGTGGGTGGTGGCTGGTGGGCGGTGGGCAGTGGGCGTTGGGCTGTGGGTGGTGGGCTGTTGTGCGGTGGATGGTGGGCTGTGGTTGGTTGGTGGTGGGCTGAGGGCGGTGGGCTGTGGGCTGTACGTGGTGGGCTGTGGGTGGTGGGCTGTGGTTGGTTGGTGGTGGGCTGTGGGCTGTACGTGGTGGGCTGTGGGCGGTGGGATGTGGGCTGTACATGGTGGGCTGTGGGTGGTGGGCTGTGGTTGGTTGGTGGTGGGCTGTGGGCTGTAGGTGGTGGGCTGTGGTTGGTGGGCTGTGGTTGGTTGGTGGTAGGCTGTGGGTGGTGGGCTGTGGGCGGTGGGCGGTGGGTGGTGGTGGGTGGTGGCTGGTGGGTGGTCCTCAGAAGATGGCTTGAGGTTATGAGGACATCGACAAAATCAATTAACCTCATAACAAGGAGCTCAGCCCATGATTAGTCCTGGTAGAATGGAACCAGTTTGAGGGGAAAATTAAACTCCTAATAACGTGTGGACTATGGGATGGGACGACGACTGGGACCCCCACTCACACACACACACACACACACACACACACAGTACACACACAGTACACACACAGTACACACTCTAACACTTAGACACAAACTCGCTCCAGCAGCTTGAAAATTCATTTACAACCTGGGTCATAATGGGCGTGCAACTCCATTAATCTTCCCCCCCACGCTGCAATTTAATTAGTGTGTGATGACAGGAGGTTCCTGCTGGAACTCACATTACGCAGCGGGAGGGTTGTGATTCAGGACGCACGCAAACGTGTTTAATAAGCAAAGTGCACAGTCATGGTGTAGCGGTGTTCCATAGTGATTTTGGAGAAGGTGGCCATCTTTGAAACATCCCAGCAGTGAAGCCTTGAATGGGTCCCGGCGACTCACTCATTCATTTTGTGTGCGGAGAATACAAATTATAAATGTTACGACGGTGGAGGTGCAATAACACTGTTATAACACTGTGGAATCGAATAATTCAGGACGTACACAGCAATACTTTATAAAGTATACGTCTGATGTACCCATACTAATATCTGAATGAATTAAAGTTTAAAAAGACTAAAACGATTCCTATGCTGTTTGAGGCATTATTACAACTTTGATAATAGTCAAATATTTGTTCAAAGGTCTGAATTGTTGCAAAATCCAAGAGAATATGTTCTTATGAACTGTATTCCCTAAAATGTTTTGGCAACATAGCGTTGAAAGATAAAAATAACAATTTACCAAATTCCTCCGTCCCAGCTCCTGCAGAAGGAGTTGCATGCTGAGGTGGAGGACCATTGTTCGTGTGGAAAGGTTCAACTCTCCTCTTGAGATTTGGTTCTCGACGAGTCACTCGGTGAAACGACTCCATCGATTCTCCAACGCGATTTTCCCCGCGCGGCCGGCGAGCGAGGGAGCGAGGGAGGGAGGACTTCCTGAACCGTGAACCAGCGTCAGGAGTGTCGCTTCGGCTCCGAGTTGGTGAATGGAATTCTCACAAGAATCCTTTCATTCTGTCAAAACCATTTATTTTGGTGAGAGTAAGTCAGCCAAATCCAATCTGCCCTTGCCAAATAACTTGGACTTTTATGCCTTGGACTTTAAATGAATCCTCCGTGTTTTGTTTTTACTTTAATATTTTGTTTGGGAGTCGAACATTCAGGGGCAACATCACAAAGCCATTGTGCAGCTCTTGTGGCCACTAGACCGGCACAAATAACAGAGAAAGAAAGAAAGAGAAATTCCAGCAAAGCAAGCGAGCGGTTCTCAAAGCGCGGCGTGCTAACGGTGAAATAGCACCTTGGTGCTCCGGCGCTATTTGCATATTTGAATGAGGTATTCATTCCTTCAATTAAAATTGGCCCCTTTCTACGCAAATGAACCTTCTTTACAAAACACTGGCGCTGATAGCCACACGCAGTTAGAGCGACGGCCGTAACGCACGCAGAGCCCCCGTAATTGCTATTGTCAGACAGTTATTTTACGTTTTCTATTTATTTAAGACCGATAAATCTCCAATGGATTATTTACCTTGCCACATGGATCATTGCGATCCGACGCAAAAACAAGGGCAAATTGCACCCAGCAGCAAAACTTTATGGGTGTGCTTGCGGCGGAATATCATGAGGGCAATATTTTTTGTGAACTGGACGTTGAGATGGTGCAGATGGCGGCTGCAACTGGCGCACAAATTATGGTGCTATTAGCGGCTGCAACCCATTCTTCGTGAATTGGCCCCTCACCTTTTTGTGGGAGTGACTCCAGGCTAACCACTCACTGAAACAATTTGTTTCGCTATGAACGAATCATTCGCGAGTCTTGCATCGCCAACTGCAAGTCGCCCATAATATAAGTGCAGCTCTACATGTTTGACGTTTTAAGTGGTTAAAAGGATAGTGGTGAAGTGCAGGGGTATCATTCTATTCTAGAGTGTGCCGTGGCAGGAGAAAGGTTGGGAAACGTTGCTCTGGAAGATGGATCACCGTTGTTCTGGAAGATTGAGCTACTTAGAGCGCCGACTTAGCAAAGTTCACAGAGCACCCAGACAGAGGCTGAGGGAGACGGGGGCTGTGCTCACACGGATTCCTAAAACTGAGGTGGCTTTCTGGACAGGCAGGCAGAGAAATCCCCCTTTTCAGTTCTACATGAATAGACATGATCGCAAGTCAGAAACATGGAAATATACTGTATATATATAAAATATTTATTTATTTATTTGTTTGTTTATTTGTTTATTAATTATTATTATTATTTTTATAGTGCTACTTATATACTGTATTTACACAGAGGATGTTTAATTACTCATAAAGGACAGATTTCATATGAGAAATACAAAGCGTCATGTCATAGGAGTTATTCCAACGTCCACGACTGCGAGCAGACGTATCGATCTGTCAGCGGCCGTCGTTGAGGAGCACAAATCTGAAGAGCAGCATTCTACAAGTTTTGGGACTCGCCCGATAAAATCAAACACGTCCGGTTGAATCGTGACCTGGTCGATCCTACAGAGAGACGCGCATATCAATGACAGCTACAATTCTACAGCGCGACTACCCTGCACCACCCTGGACTAACCTGCACCACCCTGGACTACCCTGTATCTCCCTGGACTACCCTGCATCACCCTGGACTACCCTGCACCACCCTGGTCTAACCTGTACGACCCTGGACTACCCAGCACCACTCTGGACTACCCTGCACCACCCTGGACTAACCTGCACCACCCTGGACTACCCTGGACTACCCTGTATCACCCTGGACTACCCTGTATCACCCTGGACTACCCTGCACCACCCTGGACTACCCAGCACCACCCTTGACTACCCTGCATCACCCTGGACTACCCTGCACCACCCTGGACTATCCTGCACCACCCTGGAGTACCCTGCACCACCCTGGAGTACCCTGCACCACCCTGGACTACCCTGTACCACCCTGGACTACCCTGCATCACCCTGGACTACACTGCACCACCCTGGACTACCCAGCACCACCCTGGACTACCCTGCACCACCCTGGACTATCCTGCACCACTCTGGACTACCCTGCATCACCCTGGACTACCCTGCATCACCCTGGACTAACCTGCACCACCCTGGACTACACTGCACCACCCTGGACTAGCCTGCACCACCCTGGGCCTAGTCATCAACGCAATAAAATGTTTACTGAAGTTCACACCGAACTACACAAACTACATGATGAATTTAGTTCACGCAGCTGTACATATTTTAGCCAAAAACGAGAGAGGAAGGGAGATGGAGGGAGATGGAGGGAGATGGAGGGAGGGGGAGGAAGAGAGAAAGAAGTGAGGAGCCGTTTCTTTTCTTCTGTTTTTTAAGCAGCATTTCGTTGATCTGCCACTGCAGTACCAGCTGTTCCCCAACTTCTGATTGATGAGGGAGGTGTGTGTGTGTGTGTGTGTGTGTGTGTGTGCGTGGGATTCACTCTACAAAGTGGACAGAATAAAGTGGAGCGTGTCACCGTGGCGATGGGTTCGTTTACAGGCGTGGTAATGAAAGCTGTGTTTCTGTGCTCTCTGCTGCCGCGCCGGCAGAAGGCGCCTCTGGGTCTCCAGCGTGATTCAGGTTTAAAACACGTACGTAACGAGCAGGGATCCTACGACTGACTCTCATGATGCAGAGATGTTGCGACAGTTTCAAGTGGAGGCAGCGTCAGACGTTCTCTGAAGAGAAGCTCAACGGACCCCCCCCCCCCCCCCCCCCGGCACCGGTGCTCTTATACAATAACATGTTTTTCTTGCGTACTTATTTTAATTATTCACTCTTTTATCTATTTTGAAATTATTACAAAGCACCGGATGTATCCAGGTTACCTCCATCCTCAATGTATAGGGTTATAAACATTTAGATTTATTGTTGTTGTTCATTTTTGGGTTTATTGTATATCGCAGATTTTTTTTTCCCCTTGTTTACTGTTTTATGTTTTGGGTTCATTATATTTGTGTTTATTTTATTATTTATTTATTAGATTATTTATTTGTATTTTATTTTTTAAATTGTAATTAATTTTGGGTTGATATTAATTGGTTACCGTTAGAACCGTGGGGTTTATTGTATATTTGCCAAATTGATTGTGCGTAAATTGCAAAAATGGCCTTTTTTATGTTCTGAGCCTTCGTGAACCTTGTGAACCCGACGCATCCCTGGCACTGCTGCCCCCAGCAACACTTCCTCTGAGGTCGAGTGTATGTGTGTGTGTGTGTGTCTTCAAAGGAATTCCCCAAACCACCCCCCCCCCCAGCGGATCAGAGCGACGACTGTTTAAGTATTCAACCCCCCCCCCCCCCCCCGCCCCCCCGCAGAGTTTGTCGCTCTCCAACCTTCAAGGGGGATTTCTCATCGTCCCCGAATTGGTATTCTGCCCCGCCGCCACCAAATGACACTGGGAAAGTAATCTACCCCCTCCCTCCCTCCCTCTCCCCTTCCCTCCGTCTCCATCTTTTATTTTCTTCTTTCACTTTCGCATGGTAAGACGTCAATTATCCCTCGCAACTTGAGCCCGTCCCAATAAAATGGTAATTTGGACAATTACCGTCGAAACAGGTCGTCAGACGCCTGCATGTAGGGCAAACATACGGGTGGCTGCCTGATGGAGCGCACACACACACACACACACACACGCGCACGTGCACATGCACACGCACACGCACACGCACAGGCTTCTGTTTTTCTGTGTCACATTAGTACGTTTTGTACCTCTCTGTCCTCTGATACTTTATTTCGGTCTTCGCTCCGGAGGGAAATTCTGGGTCGGCTCCGGAAGAGCCTTTCCCTGAAATCGGCAAGAGAGATTTGACCTTCGGCTCAAGGGCACTTCGGGGGCCCTTGCGCCGCCGACACTTTGGGCTCCGCTCGGGCGGCGTCCTCCAGTTGTTTTGCGCAAACGGGAGTTTAGTCACGGGCGGGAGGTGACGAGTGGCCGCCAGGGGGCGAACAAGAGCGTTTTTAAAGAAGCTGAAAAGAGTTGTTTGAAAGCGGGAGATGGGAAATGCTCGTAATGGAAATGAGTCCCGATTTGTTTTGGCTACTTTTAAGATTTCGATAAAATACTAATTTATGTTTTTGATATTTGACCAATTTGGTTGTTCTACCGAAGAAAGTGTCAGTCTGTACCATATGCCAAATGGTGTCAGCTGAAATGGGCCACAATGACTGCACAGGCGAGAACATACACAGAGCAGATGCATATTGATATTAATATCATCATCATTATATTTAAACAAATATGTATTTGTATTTCATTTGGACGTTAAATTTCATCAATAACTAAACATAACAGAAAGTTGTTTTGTTAAATCCAAGTGAATTTAAATCTGATTTAAAACAATGATATCCAAGTTATGTTGGCTACTTTTCATATTACTAAAATAAATTTATGAATAAGAACTGTTGATATTTGACCAATTAGATTGTTATACCGAGTGTCCAAATCAGGCAGGTAGGCACCAAAATCAACTGGAAAATGACAATATGCCAAAATGACTACACAGCTGAGTGTAGATGTGAAGTACAGATGCATATTATTATTATTATTATTATTATTATTAATATTATTATTTAAATGCATTTTGTTTTAACTAGTTAACCTAGTTTTAACTAGGTCTAGTTAAATTATCGTTTTACAAATATAGGCGTGTTTAAGAGTCAGATTTAACATTTTAAAAGCGCTTTATTACAAAAGCCTGCCTATTGTTGGTGCTGTTGCCCTCCTAAGGTGATGGCAAATTTTCGGTTGTTCGTTGAAGGGAATTGGATTTGGTGGACAATATGGGCTTTGCGGATGAAAAGGAGGAGTTTTGGTTGAGAGGTTCGCACCGAGCTGTGTTTCAAAGGACGTGAAGAATCTCCACAGCTTCTTTTTCTCACGTTATTGAGGGCTGTGGTCAATAACAGAAGTTACAGCGACCCTAATTGCACTCGGAATCAAATTCCAAAAGAACAGTAGTTTTTTTCCATCGAGCCATAAAAAGGCAGGATCAGTACGGTAATACCCGCTCAGGTGATCAATTTCTCTGATCTGTGTGATCCATGTGGATAATGTTATTTCTCCTCTATAGAAATGGCACAATCCCACAGAATTAAAAGAGGCATTAGGCTGTAATGAGCCAGATCCTCTCCCTGGTGTTCGTTCAAGAGTATAACAACAACAACAACAACAACAGCAACAACGACGGTGACAACAACAACAACGACAACAACAACAGCAACGACAACAACGACGGTGACAACAATAACGACGACAAAGACAACAACAACAATAACAATGACGACAACAACAACAACAACAACGACAACAACAACGACAACAACAACGACGACAACAACGACAACAACAACAACAACAACGACAACAACAACAGCAACGACAACGACGGTGACAACAACAACAACGACAACAACAACGACAACAACAACAGCAACGACAACAACGACGGTGACAACGACAAAGACAACAATAACAATGACGACAACAACAACAACGACAACAACAACGACAACAACGACAACAACGACGACAACAACGACGACCACAACAACGTAGACAACAACAACAACAACTAGAATGACGACAACAACAACAACAGCAACGACAACAACAATTACAACAACGCCGACAACGACAACTACAACGACGATGACAACAATAACGACGACAAAGACAATAACAACAATAACAACAACAACAACAATGACGACCACAACAACAACAACGCCGACAACAACGACAACTACAACAACGATGACAACAATAACGATGACAAAGACACCAACCACAATAACAACGACGACAACAACAACAATGACAACAACAATGACAACAACAGCAACAATGACAACAACGACGACCACAACAACATCGACAACAACGATGACAACAACAACGACAACAACAACGACAACAACAACAGCAACGACAACAACGACGGTGACAACAATAACGACGACAAAGACAACAACAACAATAACAATGACGACAACAACAACAACAACAACAACAACAACGACGACAACGATGACAACAACGACGACCACAACAATGTAGACAACAACAACAACAACAACTACAATGACGACAACAACAACAACAGCAACGACAACAACAATGACAACGACAACAACAACAACAACAACAACAATGACGACCACAACAACATCGACAACAACAACAACGCCAACAACGCCAACTACAACGACGATAACAACAATAATGACGACAAAGACAACAACAACAATAACAACGACAACAACAACGACAACGATGACCACAACAACATCGACAACAACAACGCCGACAACAACAACGACAACTACAACAACGATGACAACAATAACAACGACAACAACAACGACAACGATGACCACAACAACATCGACAACAACAACGCAGACAACAACAACAACGACAACTACAACAACGATGACAACAATAACGACGACAAAGACACCAACCACAATAACAACGACGACAACAACAACAATAACAACGACAAGTTAAAATGGCAATGTTAGCTTGAAGCATTTTGTTTGATGAAATTATTCCAAATCACTGAAGGATTCCAGGTTGTTTCCATCCTGTATGAACGGGACTTCGCTAATCACAAAGGGATGTATAGTGATATCAATTTATTCATTTAACATTTATTTTATTTTGTATATTAAATAATGAACTGTTGCCGGTTTGTTGTATATTGCCAAATTCTTGTATTTTATTCATGTTTTTGTTCTATTTATGTATATTTTTGGTTTATTTTTATTAGTTATCATTAGGTGTACTCTATATTTGCCAAATGTTATGTTCATATGGGAATATTCAAAGAGGAATGTAAAGGAATATAAATATTTGTATGTACAGTATGTATGTATGTATTATTATTATAATTATTATTCTTCTTCTTCTTATTATTATTATTAATTTTAGGTTTATTCCATATTGCAGAATCTGCCTTCTTCATTCAACTACAACGACGATGACAACAATAACGACGACAAAGACAATAACAACAATAACAACAACAACAACAACAACAATGACGACCACAACAACAACAACGCCGACAACAACAACGACAACTACAACAACGATGACAACAATAACGATGACAAAGACACCAACCACAATAACAACGACGACAACAACAACAATGACAACAACAATGACAACAACAGCAACAATGACAACAACGACGACCACAACAACATCGACAACAACGATGACAACAACAACGACAACAACAACGACAACAACAACAGCAACGACAACAACGACGGTGACAACAATAACGACGACAAAGACAACAACAACAATAACAATGACGACAACAACAACAACAACAACAACAACAACGACGACAACGATGACAACAACGACGACCACAACAATGTAGACAACAACAACAACAACAACTACAATGACGACAACAACAACAACAGCAACGACAACAACAATGACAACGACAACAACAACAACAACAACAACAATGACGACCACAACAACATCGACAACAACAACAACGCCAACAACGCCAACTACAACGACGATAACAACAATAATGACGACAAAGACAACAACAACAATAACAACGACAACAACAACGACAACGATGACCACAACAACATCGACAACAACAACGCCGACAACAACAACGACAACTACAACAACGATGACAACAATAACAACGACAACAACAACGACAACGATGACCACAACAACATCGACAACAACAACGCAGACAACAACAACAACGACAACTACAACAACGATGACAACAATAACGACGACAAAGACACCAACCACAATAACAACGACGACAACAACAACAATAACAACGACAAGTTAAAATGGCAATGTTAGCTTGAAGCATTTTGTTTGATGAAATTATTCCAAATCACTGAAGGATTCCAGGTTGTTTCCATCCTGTATGAACGGGACTTCGCTAATCACAAAGGGATGTATAGTGATATCAATTTATTCATTTAACATTTATTTTATTTTGTATATTAAATAATGAACTGTTGCCGGTTTGTTGTATATTGCCAAATTCTTGTATTTTATTCATGTTTTTGTTCTATTTATGTATATTTTTGGTTTATTTTTATTAGTTATCATTAGGTGTACTCTATATTTGCCAAATGTTATGTTCATATGGGAATATTCAAAGAGGAATGTAAAGGAATATAAATATTTGTATGTACAGTATGTATGTATGTATTATTATTATAATTATTATTCTTATTCTTCTTCTTATTATTATTAATTTTAGGTTTATTCCATATTGCAGAATCTGCCTTCTTCATTGTTTACTTTTTCGCTTTATTTTACAGATTATTTTGTAAATATTTCGCTTTATAATTATGGCTTCTTGTTAGTGTGGTGGATGGTGTGGCTTGAGCAGCCACACCTGATGCTCGTTGGTTGGGCTGACAAGCACCAGGTTAAAAAACCTGCTCCACACACTCAGTCAGGATGGAGCCCGGTGTCATGACGTGTTCCATCTGCTCCAGGCTTGTTCCACTTCGCCTCATCTTTGCAATAAACTGGTGTTATCGACCCCCCATCATCTGTGTCTCTGTGCCGCAGGGCCCTGAAAACGCCACTTGGTTGGCGTGTGGTGGCGAATCTGCCACAATTAGGTGTATTGTGTATTTGCCAAATATTATGTTTATTTATTGTTTATTTGCATGGGGACCGACACGGAACACGTTGATCTATCGAAAGAACAATTGCCTATCGCGTTGTATCAGAGTGCATATAATATAATGATAAAATATGCTCGTAACCATCGGCATCGGGTCAAATTTAATCTCTTACTTCATTTGCAGGCGCCCGGACCGGGCCATATTCTTTTCTTTACTTAAATTAAAATTGAATTGAATTCTGTGACTAAATAAAACAAAATATGGGTCATTTTCAAGCTTTTCTTCCCCCCTCCGCTCTAGACTTGAATAAAGCTCTTTTATGGCATTTGTTCAGGTGATCTGACGAGCGGCTCACGGAACGGAACTCATGAGCAGTGGCTTCCAATCGCTTGAGGTAACAATAATAGCAATCCAAAGAGAATAAACAAAATAAAAGCTTGCAAATACCCCCGGGGTGCACCCGCGGGGGGACGAGCGCAGCGAGCTCCGCAGAGGTCTTCCGTCTTAAAAAATCCCGGTGTTGACTCTGCTCGTGCGACATAATGGAAACGCTGCATCTCTATGCATGAGCCGCGCTCGTTCACTTTGGGGCAGAGTTTGTTTGTACGACCAGATTGCTTTCTCGCCCGATGTTCCCGATGCAACGTGATGTGCGCGACAGCTTTCGCCGCGAGCCAGAAAAGGCATTTGCATAAAAATAATTACGGCAAATTATAGCCCCCCCCCAAAAAAAACCTGTCCTTTAATATCAGCCGGGGTTTGATTGGACGTCGGACGGTCTGGTCGAACGGAAACCGCTGATGAGCCGTTACGGACGCGCGTGACGCGGGTGGCCGCTCCCGGAGGGAGACGGAGAGTTCGGCGCTAATCATGACGCCGCCACGATTGAGCAGATGGCGGCGATGGAGGCTGCAGCTGCGACGGGAGCCCCAAACAGCCCCCCACCTCGCTACCGCCCGGCCCCCCCAACCCCCCAAAAAGACCAAAACCGCAGTGCATCAAACTCGCCGGAGTCCTGAAAATCTCTCCCTCTCTCCTTTACTTTGCCCCGTCTCAGCTCTTTCTGTATTGTTTTGCCCCCTCGTCCCCCGTTTCCCTTTTTCCCCCATCCCTTCATTGCACCTCCTCCCTGAGTCTCTCTCAAACCTCCATGGCCTACTACTCCCTTTATTCCTCCACCCTCTCTTCAGCTTTGGGTCGGATCTTTAGTTTATGCCGGCGCTGGTTCCTCTGCAGCGAAAGGAAAGCACAGGAAGATTTATTACAACTCTGTAAATATCACCCGGTGTGTGTGTGTGTGTGTGTGTGTGTGTGTGTGTGTGTGTGTGTGTGTGTGTGTGTGTGCGTGCGTGCGCACGCGCGTGCGTCTCATTGGCTTGTGTGTGATGTTCTTACAGCAGTATACGCACTCACTCACATGTGCACTTTAAAGTTTTGTGATTAGCTGACAACTCTGCCTCTGTGTAAAACTAAACGAGCCGAGCATAACTTGTGACAGCCGAGCGTCGTGGATGACAGCGCTCTGATCAGCGAACCGGGCTGCTAACGACGGACGAGCCTCTGACATCTGACTACGCCGGTCAAAACACTGACGGCTGATTTTCTCTCCGACGCAGCAGTCAGCTGTCGAAAGGCTTCGCTAACCCATGTACTGCTGAAAGGGAACCGCTCCGGTGTGAGCTCACCCCAGGGTTCCGTTCAGTTGATCCCGTGGCGTCTCGGGGTCACATGGTGCGACCACACCCAGTGATTAGTCACGCCTCCTTCAGTACGGATTTATCCGTTTCTAACTAGGACAGTGTCTGCAACATCCTCAACGCCCTCTTCCTGAGCTTATAGCCTTTATCGGAAACAATTTCATATGTCGCGGAGCACCATCTCCCTATTGGTTGACCCAAGTGCCTGTCAGGTTGGGGGCTCGACTTCCTGCAGTAGCTCTGTGGGAGCGTTGGATGGTGGGCGTGTCAGATCGATTGGAGGTTTGGAGTCGGAGTGGGCGAGAGGGACACTTTGTGACCACGGCCCACGGCAAGCTCCTCTGGGTTGCCCTTTGGATGGGCCATCCCTCTGTGGAAATGCTGTACGTTTGAGTTTAGTTTTCTGATAAACTTACAAACTCGGGATCAGAGGAGCGTGCTGGGCCGCAGTGTGAGCGGTCGGCCGGAACAAACACGTCAGGTTTGGGCTTCAACATTGACGCCAAGGCGAGACCATCTTGTCAGTGAAAGCACCAACAATAGCCTTCGCCGGCGTAAGGATCCGCTGCTCTTCTGCAGGAGCAGCTGGAATCGAGCGGCTGGAGCCCATCACCATTGGGACTCCATGGGAGGATGATCTATCCCACCGTTTCTCAAAGTCCTCTCCATAAACTGAAGTTTGAGTCCTTATACGGTCCCCTTTGGAGGTGTACTGGGCAGGGCCATGAGACATGGGGGAAAAACCCAGGACCGGATGATATCGCTCACCTGGCATGGGAACTTGTCAGAATACCCCCCTCAGAAAAAGCTGGAGGAGGTTTCTGGGGAAAAGGACGTTTGAGTCGCTCTGCTAAGCTGGCCGCCTTCATGACCCCGGACCCGGATAAGCAGCAAGAAAATGGGTGGATGGCATGCTAATCGCAAAGGATTGATTATGCCAAAAAAAAATAAACAGTACTTTCATCAAATCTAGTCCAGTCACGTTTTAGAGACAGCTGTTTCTGAAACTTCACAGCTCTAAACTTTGTAAAAGAAGGTGAGATGATGCCGTCCTGCCGCCGCTCCACCTTGTTCATTCTCATCTGGGAGCCCCGAAGTCCAATGTCAAATTAGCATTTGTTGATTTTTCCAGTCATTTAATACAATCCAAGCCCAGTTAATGGATCAGCGAGTGATTGATATGGAGCTCAACCCTCCCATTGTTCTTTCGATAATGTCTTCTCTTCCCCAAAGACCTCAAAGTGTTCGATACCAAGGGCAACACGGTGCCATCAGAACTGTACCTACTGGTTCATCACAGGGTCCGGTGCACTTGCCAAAGTTATTCACACTCTGCACAGTCAATTGCTTGAGTGGCTGCCCCCAATGGTGATGAAAGACTCCTAAACAATTCTTTTAAATGACTCAGGAGTCTGGAGTCACTCCAGAAAAAGAGCGGCTGAGGGAATGTATCTTCATCTCGTCACCTAAAAATATTTACAAATGAGGACAAAATTAAAGTCCATGGTAAAAAAGGACAAGGAATTTGTAATATTTCATAATCAATGGAACCGATTTATCCTTCACATTACACCAAAATAGATCATTTTGACAGGAGGAAAAAGCGATTCGTGTTTAACATTTCCCTGCAAAATAAATGTTTTTGAGAGCATTAGAATGGCAGAGACTTTCTGGCATCCACAGTCTGCATTCTCCCATCTGAATAAAATATTTTGATGAAATTTAATGATTCCCGTTAGCCTGAAATCGCCAGGCCAGATTTGCAAATGCGTATAAGTCTGGAATCTCTCAGTTCATTTTCAATTTCCAAGGAACGTTATCGATGGCCGCAGACCAAAATGTTTCTCGACGCAATTGTATAGACCTACAACCAATCAGAGAATTGGATAGACCTACAACCAATCAGAGTATTGGATAGACCTACAATCCAATTCAAGAGACTGTTCCACATCAGTGGCAGCCATCTTGGTAAGGTGCGTCAACAGCTCTCCTCTGCATCATCATCGTATCAAACTGCCCCTTATCAGATAAACGGTTGTGATTGGCCCGACCCTTGGAAGGTTGGGTGGAAAATTGTTCGAATGGGATGGTTGCCAGACGTATTCTGCAGAGCAAATTAAACACGAGCTGCAGATTGGTCTGCAGATTGGTCCTGGATCCCTTAATGTTTTCACTTAGTGTTTTCAGGGCCCTCCGGCACAGTGACAAAGTTGACGATTGGTTGTAGACACCAGTTTATTGAAGAGAGGAGGCTCGGTGAAATTAGCCCAGGAGCAGATAGAACATGTCATCCTGAGTGAGTGTGGGGATGGGGGTTTTAACCTGCTGCTCGTTAGCCCAGCCAATGAGCAACTGGTTTGCAGCCACCCTGACCCAATCACCTAGATCCAGGTCCAGGTGTGGCTGCTCAAACCATCCCATCCACACACCACAATCTGGTTCCCAGGCTTGATTGCCATGAGAATTCCATGAACAACTCAGAGCCGAACGGACTCCTCCGACTCCCGTTCACCCACAGTCCTCCCTTGCATCACATAAGGAACCGGGTCTCAGAAGAGAGCCTGACGTTTCATTACTAACCCTCGATCGACCTTCATTAAGTATCCGGTTGATGCTGATTGTTCCTCCTGTCCATCTCCACCTCTGAGGACAGCGGGGGAACGGTCATAGACATCGACTATCACCCCCGCACCACAGACGTCAAAACAACAACGGGACGAGGGCGGCAGAAATATACCTGGGAGCCATCGTTGCCCAGAGACTGACCTTTGGAGCCAACTATCACGGAGTCCGAGCCAAATGTCAGCCCAGGCGGTTTGTCCTTAACAAACTCTGAATGTGAATCAATCAGCAGTCAATGCGTTTAACACCTGCTTCATTGAGTCAGTATTGACCTTCAGCTGAGCAGCTCCATGTAAAACTGACGCTTTCTCAACAGCGTTTGGGAGATAAAGCTGGAGAGCGGGTGAAATCAGAAATCAAACAGCAAAAGGCCATCAAGGAGCTTTTAAACACAATCAAAGGTGGAAAGTGGAATACTGAGATGAATGGATCGTCCAATGCACCCCTTCAATCATTACTTTGGGCGAATACAGAGGTCTTTACCCTGAAGACTAAGAGGTCCCGGAACAGCTTTTTGCTTTCAGTCAAATATTGTGTATTCAAAGATGGTCGAAAAACAGCCCGCAGCCTTTTGATTGATTGACATGGTTGTTCGACTTGTTCACTTTATCAATTGATTTTTTTTAAGCTCAAAGCCATATCATCATCATTATTACTGTATTACATTATCAAAGAACACTCTGAAGCTACTTAAAAAATATCGATACATGATCCTAACCTCAAGTAATCTTGGCAAACAAAACAATGAACCGTGAAGAATCGTGAAACAGAGACATTTAAATGACATATGATATAATATTGATTCATGATCTATCACAATTTTATATAATTTGATGGCACAAATAAATGTTTATTTATCCATTTCTTGATGTGTTGTGCGTGTTTGTCTTGGTTATTTGTTTATCAGTTTTCTTTTAATTTTTAAGTCTCTATTGCTGGAAAAGTGAGACATAAATTGAAAAAAAATAATAATAATAAAGTCACGGAATCAAGAGGCGAGTTAACGCTCGGGAGAGTTTCGAGGAACAATTTTTAAACCGCGGCCGAGAGAATACTCGTCTTAGGCTCCAAAAGTGGCAGATTCTTATGGCTTTATAAACACCACTGTGTATTCCCAAAGCACGTATCAGCAGAATTTAAGACTCAAACTACACATATGCTTAAAAGTGTGGTTGTAGTTACTTCCACGGGACTGTGGCATCCAGTGAAGGGAAAGCCTTAATGCGAGTGGGAAGATCTACTGAGACACTGGAGTTTACATCCAGCCACGCCACGTGTCCCATGGGGCGACTGGAGAGACTCTGAGCCCAGATGAAAGCACAGGGGAGGCCGGCGGGGCTGAGGGTGGGGATAATAATAACAAGAAGAAGAAGAAGGAGAAGGAGCCTGGATACAGTAAGAAGCAGCTACAGAGTCTAAAAGCAGGGGAGGAGACGAGAGACAAGGATCTCCTAAAACCAAAATGTAAACCAAGATCCACTAACTGCAGTGTTTTCCAAACGCTTCACTGAATTTTTGAGATACCCTTCAGACAGACAGACAGACAGACAGATACATACATACATACAGACATACATACACGGACAGACGGACGGACAGACAGACAGACAGACAGACAGACAGACAGACAGACAGACAGACAGATTGATTTCAATGTCCCAGCAGCTCACATCAACACAGTAAAACAAAATAATAATAAAGCAATACAGTAAAAAAAAAAAAAAGCAATAAATGGAAAATATGGAAAATATATAACAAACCTGACAGTTAGATTTGGCAAATATACAATAAACAGTTAACTATACCGTACCCAATAAAAACTGAAAAATTAAAATCAGCCAATATTCACTAAACCTAATGCAAAAGAACAGATTTAACCTAAGAAAAATGATAAATATATATATATATTGAAATACAAAAAAGGTTGATTACTGCGTCGACACCTGCCCAAACGAGCCGCACCACGCCAATACTAATATTTAAATGAATTAAAGTACATTTTCTCCGGAGCTTGTTTCCAAAGCTGGGGTTCCAGAGTAGGGCGGGGTCAGATTTTGAGGTATTATTAGGTTATTATTATTATTAGGTTATTAGGTTTCCTAATAGTCAAATATTGGTTCAAAAATCTGCATGAGCTTTAGAGCGTTTTAATATACTGTACTGCATGCCCTAAAGTCCTCTCAGCCATGAAAATAGAACATATACATTATCATAATACATCGCCAATACATCAAAATAAAGGTTTAGTCCTCAGTGATTAGTTTCTGTTTGTGAGCCGAAGATTCACTAATTTTCCGATTCGGCCGATCATTGAAAAGCTTTGTTCAACACGAGCGAATCGTTTCATGAGTCTTGCATCGCCATTGGTAGGCCATAATAACCAGCAGAGTTCTTCATGTCCAGGACGATGTCTGCGGTCAACAGGACGGAGGCGTCGTGCCGTGGGATTATTTCACTGCAAAAAGTTTGTCACGGAAGAAAAAAGGTCGGTAAACACCGAGCGACAGCCGATTGGAGCCCGACGTCCTCCCGCCCCGTCACATGTCACATGTCACAATCGCAATGCTCTCACTTCCATTAAAAAAAAATGACAAAAATGACAGGAAACGGGAAACCGGGAGATGCTGCCTGAAAAGCAAGGTAATAACAGGGAGAATGACGGGGGGGTGATAAAGGCCGGAGGGAAGATTGACAGAAAGACAGGAAGTGAAGGGTTGAAGTGCGGGACAAAATGAGAAAGGAGGCAGTCGGGGGAAGTGGGCGGGTGTAAAGACGGGCGGATCCCTCGATCAATTGAGAGAAAAATATAAATAAATTCAAGAGCAAGACAAGAAAAGCCACTGAGGAGGAGAGGCAGAGCAGGTGCAGAGAGAGCGATATTGAAGGGACTAAGGTTGAAGGGCAAATAACACCAGGCCCTGTTTACACCCGGCAGATCGGATCTCACTTCCCCACCCTATGGGCGGATGAACAGGCACACCGTTTCCGTTTGGGAAGACCAAACGAGAAGACCTTGAGGCGCGGGGGAAAAATCAAAACAATACAGACTGAAATGTTGTTGTCGTGCGTAACGAACGCAGCGCAGGGTTCGGTCCGAACACTTTTATTTACTTTCCAGATTTTTCACACTCGTATGGAAAATGGAAAACCGTGAACACAACTCAGAGATCTGGGGTGGAGTTTTTCCTCCTCTAGACAGCGGTGCGCCGTACACGCCGCAAACCCGGAAGGTGGAGAGGCGACCGCTGCACCGCCCAGACAGCGGTGTAGACAGATGTATTTATTATTTTAGTTTGTTTCCTACTTGCATGAGACGACATTTTTTACCACCACTTAGGTAAGGGACTGTCCCTATCACTGCGTTATGGAGAGGGAGTGAGCTCAAGTCCACTGTCCACTGTTGCGGTCCCCGTGTCTCCAGCAATAACAAATAAAAACAGAGTGTTGTTATTTTAGTCTGGGTTTTTTTTCATTTGTTTCCTACTTGTATGAGACTACATTTTTTGAACACAACTGAGTTAAGGGACTGTCCCGATCACTGCATAATGGCAACGACCAAAGAAAAAACCTGTGTCCCATACCGCGTCACGCATGTCTCCCTGTTTCTTTCTGTTGTGATGGGACTTTATTTTGTAAAAACTGGATGTTTTTGTGAAAATGCTTCACTTGTCAATAATAAATCCTGCCCTTTTGTAACGGGAAGAGTTTCCGGACCAGACTTTCATATGAAGCCGTTGACGCGTGAATACTTCAACTTACGCAGAGGGCGTCAGTTGAGGAGGCGGGCTTTCATTGTGGCCCAGGACACATTCGCGTACACACTGCTAAAAGGGGGGTGGGGAGCGTTTACACCTGGTATTAGAGCTGTCCACTTGTGATCTGATCAGCGAGGACGCATGTTAATTCCAGGTCTAAACGGGTCATAATTGGGAGAGGGCTGGATGGCAGTATGCCCAGTGGTGGGGAGGGGGGAGAAGGGTAGAGAGTGTGGGAGAGGGGAGAGCGAGCTAAGCTGGGTGAGGGAGGGGGAGAGTGGGAGAAAGGGCTAAGCTGGGGGAGAGGGGGGAGAGAAGGAGAGGGCTAAGCTGGCGAAGAGAGGGGGAGAGTGGGGGAGAGGGGGAGAGGGCTAAGCTGGGGGAGAGGCTCTGAGGACCAGGATAATTAGCAGCAGAATCAGGCCTCACAACACCGGAGAGGAAGTTGCAGACCACCATGGAGCCCCTAAACCTGGAGTCTCAAATTCTGGATCCCTCAAATCTGAAGCCCCTGAACCAGGAGTCCCAAATCCTGGATCCCTTAACCCTGGAGTCCCAAAACCTGGAGCCCCAAAATTCTGGATCACTCATACCTGGACCCCGAATGGTGGAGCCCCAAATCTGGATCCCCAATGCTGGAGCCCCAAAGCTGGACCCCCAGAGCTAGATCCACCAAAGCTGGATCCCCTAAACCTTGATCCCCAAAATCTAGATCCCTAAATCTGGATCCCTAGAGCTGGAGCCCCGAAACCTGGATCACCAAAATCTGGAGCGCCTAAACCTGGATCCCCCAAATCTCGACTGCCTTATCCTGGATCCCCCAAATCTGGACTGCCTTAACCTGGACACCCCAAATCTGGACCGCCTTAACCTGGATCGACCAAATCTGGAGCCCCTAAACCTGGAGCCCACAGACTTCAGTCTGAAGTTCCCTTCCTCTGAGCCGGTTTCAGAGACTGGGCGGGGTCACAAACTGAGTCCTTGTGATTTGACAGTCTTGGCCCTCGAGCGACACTGTTGTTGTCGTTGTTGTTTTTCACAAACAAATTCATCAAACGAAGAAAAAAACCTCCAGGACCACAGGGACCAACGGATGGATTCAACCCAAAACATCTCGTCCTTGAGGAAATGCTTTCAATGCGGAGAATTATTTAGATTTTGGAGCCGAAATTCCTGCTCCAATTTTTTTTTATTTTAAACAGCAAATTGTATCTCTCTCTCTCTCTCTCTCTCTCTCTGCCCTGTTTTTCTGCTGCTGTAATGCCAAGAGAAGTGTCCCTCCGGGGGTTAATAAAGCCTCATCGTATCTTCTATCAACGGAAGGGAATTGGAGACAAACGAATACGAGCGAGAAATCGCGGAGTCATTTCATTTCCACCAAATTGCTTTCAAGACCACGCCCACTATCCATTTCCTCACTTCTGTTCTGTTTTTAACCATAATTTTGTGTTGGTGTGTATATAATCATTACTTATTTCCATTTTATTTTATAGACTTGGTCAATTTAATGTGTACTCTATGTGTTGTATATACTTCATGTTCCTCACTGAGCTGCTGCAATGCTAGAAACTACAGTAATAAAAATGACAAATAAAAATGTTTAAACATATTTCCTTATATATAAATATAAGAACCAGAATCTGTTTATTGGGCCAGGTACATTTTCATATACAAGGGTTTTGTCTTGGGCATATTTGGTGATTATTAGCAGCATAAAGAAAAGAATGCTGAACAGTTGAAAAATGAATAAACTTAAACAATTTATATTGTACAAAGTGTGCACTATGCCCCGGATAAAGTTACGAGAAACCCTTATAAATGACTTTATTGTCTCTATTCAATTATCTCAAATTAAATGAATGAATTTAATGATAGATAACTAAATAAAAATGCACTCATTACTCTATTTACTTTTATTTATATTTTGGATGAATTGGGGCGCCGACTTGAGAGGTTATAAAGAAGACGTATAAAGACATTTATACTGGTAAATTCCATTAAACTTCATTAAAACTTTATTAATTCATGAACCGCATATTTCAGGTTAGCGCGCTCTCTCAATACAAAATCATCATTTGTTCAAAGTTACCTTCCAGTTGTGTCCGGGTAATAGTGGAAATTAAGCGACTGCATTCAGCGGTAAAATACTCAAATATTTCACATGAATACTCCTGTCCCTTGACCCAGAGGCTGCATGTTAATGTAATACTATACAGCCCTGGGGAAAAAAAAAAAGATTATGCATTAATTCTCCTCTACTCCAAATCCCAGCACTGCTCTGACCCCGCGGCTGCGTGTTAATGGAACACTTTTTTCAGAAGCAGAATAGCTTCTCACTCAAATGCAGCATTTACTGTAATGCATTTGTACTTGTTCACCTGGGGTCAATGACGTGGAATGAGTGTAAAAACCAGCGAGACCTGGCGTCCCACCGCCGCATAGTATGTGTTTAACACGGAGTCCCTGGGATCAACGACGGAGTGCAACCTGTTAAAAGGTGCTTGATGAATTCATTAAGAGTTTCATGGCGTGTGAGATATATATATATATATATATATATATATATATAGTATATTATATAATTTTTCTATGGGTTTTTGTACATTTTTTGGTTAACTGGAGATTTCTTGTTTATTGTTTACTTTTAGTTGTATTTGTTATTGTTTTCCCTTCCATTTTTTTAATATTTACGTTTATGGCAAATTGCCATTTTTTCTATTTTTACACTAACTACTTTATTCCTATTATTCTTCTCAATTTTTTGATGTGAGCGGCTGTAAGACGCCCTCCAGGGATGAATAAAACATGTATTTATCCAGAAAGCGTGGCAGTTTTCATTTTATCCATGAGTATTGGATTGTTGTAAAGGTGTTGTGTCATGTAAATTACGTGATCATTAGTTCCAACAAAGGTCAGGTGCTGGTTGGTCTGACTAAACTGCATGGTTGACCTTTACAGATTAACATAACAGGCCACGTCCACTCACCCAGACAGTGGCATCGTTCCGGGCAAGCGAGTTTGAGACTTTTCCTACTTATATCAGGGCACTGGATATGACATGTACATTCACTGTTCATACTTTCAGTAAATTTAAGAGTAAAAACTTCACATAAGTACAATATGTCAATGTGGTACATTCACTTTAACTCAAGTCATTTTGTTTCATGGGTATTTCTACTGAAGTAAAAAGGTCTGAGTACTTCTTCCATCACATATTGTACGCTCACAACCTACTCCTACACCTACTGGACACGCACACACACACACACACACACGGTTGTAAGAGCTTTATGCAGGTCCCCTCATTCCTCACTCCCCTGGGACTGAGTTAGAGTGATGAGAATGCAGAAAATCTGTGGGCGTATGCAAATGACCGTGTGTGTGTGCGTGTGTGCGTGCGTGCGTACGTGCGTGCGTGCGTGTGCATGAAGCAGGGTGGGCTGGGGTGGATCTTCTGCATAAACCTATGGACGAAGGAGAGCGAGGACCGGTGGTGTCCTCTGGCCAGCTATTAAGAAAGGGAGGTGGAGGGGGCGGATGCAGCGCAGCAAAGCAGGTGGGGCAGGCGGGAGCGTCTGCTTCAACGGGCCGGTCAAATAACTCGCCAAATAACCGGGCGTGGAAGCGCGTGGCGCTGTCGAGTCGCTCCTGTTGGAGTTGTCTCACGGAGCCAGCTCGACGAGCTCGAGCCACGCATGTTTTCTTTTGCCTTGCGGAGAAGGAAGACGCTTATTTGTCCTTCGCTTGGAGAAATATTTAGATTTGTTCAGACTGTGGACAAGTGCAGGAAAGCCCTTTCTCATTTCTTCATGTGGTTTCTGTATTGCCGCGTCTGCTGCTACAGCACACACCAGTTTTACTCCACACTATCTCTACTCTACACGGAACCGATAGGGGGTTTGATGGTGCCAAAGCCCCTTTAGTTACTCGCCATGAAGTTAAAACAGTATAAGCAAAAAAGGTTCCAATTTCATCCACTATTTGACGTTTACGTTGTTTTATCCTCATATGCCTCAATTATGTGACTATCAATTCACTGAGTAGCCGTAGAGGGTTCTCCTTCTCTCCGTGGAACACCGCTGACGTGATCGCGGCTACAAGAACTCCAGGTCACAACGTTTGTGCCCATGCAAAGACTACAACAGGGACCCTCAAGCTCCTTGAGAGCTGGGGCTGCCGTTAAGAACTATGTCAATGAAACCTGACCCACCTTGACCCCCAAGGAAACTCTACGTGCAGGAGAGTCGCATAATTGAAGTCTAAAGTGCACCGGTGGCAAGGTGGTTAAAATATGTCTCAAAAGTTGGTGTCATTTCAAGGATTTTTTGCAAAAAAAAAAAAAGCACACTGAATCTGATCCCAATCATCATTTTTATAACTGAAATAAATGGAGTGTTCGGGCGAACAAAGATGAAAAATGACTCAAATACTTACGGATAGAAAACCTCGACAATAGATACACTGAGGGTTACACCGGGGTGGATCCAGGCCTCGCTAAATTTAACGTTTTGACACGGTTTCTGCCGTTTGTTTGGCGGAAAAGCACATCCCCTAAATCATCAGCCTGGCGTCTAACGAATTCCACTCTGCGGTGAGCCACACAAGGTGCAGAGTGTAGACTCTACACAACGGACTTGGCAGAAACGGAACATAATATTCATCAGCATCTTTTAACTTGTGTATAATCCAGTGAAAATGAGAATCGTTGTGTTTCCATTTCCTTAGAATGAGCCCATTCTATCTACATAGGGAGCGGGTACGCTTGCGCCGCCATTGTTTTCTACTTAGTCGAGAACAGAACACAGAAGTGGGGCTCTGTGGAGGGCGTGGCCACGTGGCGGCGCCACGGGGACGGCTTTTGTCGTCGGCTGCGATCTGCAACCTCCCGCTGGACGCCACCCATCTCCACACGCCGTACCTTTAAACGCCGTCAAAAAGGATGGGATCCTTCTTTTAAGGCACAACGCGGCTCTCGCAGCGCCTTTAACTATTCATGCCTCTGTTGATGTATTAAAAGGCTCTTTCTTTCTTTCTTTCTTTCTTTCTTTCTTTCTTTCTTTTGAATGCGTTCTGGAGCACAAGCCGCCATCAGACGTGGCTGGCTTGTTTTGATGGCGAACAGAGAATCCCTTTCATAAACAGCTCCCCTTCCCGCGGGGGCCTGGTGCCCAACAACCAAATGGAACATGAAGGCTGCGCGGGATCAAGGGCGCGGTCCTGAGCGGGTCACGCCGGGACCGGGCGGCGAGCCCGGGGGAGGGGGGGGAGGGGGGACTCTGATGGAGCTCGGGCTCTGCCCGTCGACGTCTCTGTTCCGTTTGCTCTCTTCTCTCCCTTGAACTATACATCAGAGGGCGAGCGCACACGGCCGGCTCTGCGCAAATCACGTCGGCGGGGCCCGGGAGGAGAGCCCTGTCCGGAGCCGTATTTCCACTCCGTCGGGTTCCCCCCCTCCGCGGTTCCACCTCGGGATGCCCACGTTGAGACCTGGTATTATCGTGGGAATATCCTTCGCTCAGAGTTATTCTGAGTTATCACCAGTCGTGCTTTGAAGGTTCACGCTCGTGTTCACTGCGTCGGCCGGGTGAAGTAAAAGAAAAAAAAGAACAAAAAACGTCCGCGTCCTTCAGCGCAAACTTTTATGTCGTTGTCCGCACTCTGTTGGGTGTCCCTAAACATGAGGAGCAATGATGACCTGTCAGACCGACCCCGAGAAGGAGGAAAGCAAAGCCGCATCTTAAATTCTGGTCAAATTGAGTTTAGTAAAGCCGGCGGCCTCGCTTCAGCCCCGACCGGGGTGTTGGTTCGATCCCCCATGTGGCCCAATCTCGCTCATCGTATCCTTGTGCAGGACGCTGGACGCCGACTTCCTCCGGGGCCCGCCGTGCCCCAGGCTCCTAGGTGGCACGGCAAGAAATCAAAATCAAAATCGGCGAAAAAGATGATCTGGGTGCTTTGGACCTGTTCGTCTCTCACACACACACACACACACACACACGATACTGAGAGAGCAAAAAAAACGAAGGAGGAATGGAAACGAGAAGGTAGGAACGAGCGGTTTGGAAGAAGCGGACGAGACGGCAAAGTGAACCCTGACGGTGCCAAAGGGTCCCCGTCGGCCGCCAGGGCCTCTTTTTCGGAGGCGATTGGTGGGAAAAAGGAATTATCACTTGTTGCCGTGGTGACGTTGCAGCTCCACGCAACGATAGCCTCTCATGCGCGGGGGGAATAGATTGCGAAATACCCTTTTTTTTTTTTTTTTTTTTTTTTTTTGTAAAAGTTCCTTTGTCCGAAAATCGCACGAGGAAGAAAACAGCTTGTCATAGATAACGGTGACATGTTGTTCTCCGCCATCGCTTCCTCAAGGCCGACGGCGTGTTGCTGCGGGGTTACCGAGGATTCTTTTCATTTCTCAAAATTGCATTTCCCACGTGAAGGGGTTTTAGTCGCAGTTAGAGCGAGGAAAAGAGACATCTTTACCCTCATCTGCATCATGGGACAGAAACAAACTAACTCCAAAGTAAGGTTGGTTGGTGTTGCATCAGGAGTATAGGTATGGCTCAGGAAATGTCAGTGAGGCCAATGCTCAGATTCATTCAGGAATGTGTGTGAAAATAATAAAGGGGCAACACAGAAGGAAATAAAATGCACTAGGAGATAAGGAGATAAACGTCGACGAAAGTGGAACCAAAATCCCACCTCCGACGAATTCCCAGATGTGCCCGGAACTTTACCGCAAAATTTCCCCAAAATTCAATAGTTCAGACCGGATGCCTTTCCCCACCCTGGGGAGAGGAAGAAAGGAGAAGAGGAGGGTTCATAACGTTCTTTCTACAGGAACAGCGACACACTTTTATTCTCTGGCCTTTTGGCGGGAACTTGTCGGGTCCAAAACGACCTCAGAAAGGGGAAAAAAACAGCTCCTCAGCGACTCCCCAGCTCCCTCATTTGTCCTCCTACAAAGACCACGGAGCCTTTATTCTGCCATCTGTCCACCTCTCTGCTCTACATGCGGTTTCAAAGGTCTCTTTAATGTTACCGCTCTCTGTGTGTGTGTGTGTGTGTGTGTGTGTGTGTGTGTGTGTGTGTGTGTGTGTGTGTGTGTGTGTGTGTGTGTGTGTGTGTGTGTGTGTGTGTGTGTGTGTGCGCATGTCTCTGACCAGTCCCCGAGACAATATGTCATCATGTGTATGTTTTGTTGATAAAAAACAAAACAGAATATACAATGTGTGCACACAGAACCGTACCTGAAAATACGTGGTTTGCATTTATATATGACCATGTGCCTGGATAAGATGCGATCATAGTTGGATTAGTCAATTAACCCTGTAAGACCCACAGTTGCAAAAGTACAAACATCACTTTGAGCAAACTTTTCTTCACGCTCATCTCCTTGTTTTTACAGGACTGGATTTGTCAAGATTCAAGTAAGTCAAATGGCTAAAATATCATTTTTTGTGATTATTACAATGCCTCCAACATGAAGGTATGCAGTTATTGTGGAATACATTCACCAAATTTGATTTTGAGCTGGATATGTCTGTGTCGCCGTTCTTAATCTGGGAGAGGTTGGTATGTGCACCTGACACATTGCAGTGCATGGGGACATGTTCACGTATGGAAAAAATACGAATAGAAACATAATGTCTGTGATGATTCACTATAAGTGAATTCTAAATGTGTTTTCTGCTAAAATTTGGGGTGTGGACCAGAAATGAATAGATTAATAAATGATTTCTGGTTGCAGTATTTGAAACCGTGTCTGTATCTTATCAGTTTAAAAATAATAATAATTTAACTGATCCTGGAATTTTGTCTGGGCTTTGTTTGTTTTGCCCAAATAGATGCCCGTTGCAGTAGGCAGAAAAAGGTTTGGCATATTCTGGGATGTTTTGGGGGATGATTGTTGCGTGCATTGTTCAGGGACAGGTGAGAATGTACCTGAGTGTGGGGATCTAAGTGTTCTTGGTGGCGTCCATGTCTTCCTTTTAGTGTGATAAGCAGAGAGCATAACAGGCCAGCCCGACAGTATTGTGTGAATTTAGTGGAATGTGTAAACAGGATTAAGATTAATTTGCATTGAAATGATCTTGCCTGGAAAACACCAGCTTTCTACCCTGAACACTTGGTCCGCCGCCCTATCTATTCCTTCAGGTTATCAATTACAATATAATACTCATATGTATTATTTATACATATTTATTAGTAGTTAAGCTCCTTGATCATGGAATTCATTACGTGGGATCAGCCAGGCAGGTACGCCAACCCAAATCTAACCTTGAAGACGAGAAGCGCTTGAAAAAAAAAAGGGGGGGGGGGCACAGCCTCTGTGCTGACAGCCGCGGCGGTCTCGCCCGTGTCATCCTCTGCCGGACCAGAACCCGTGCAGGAGGCTCGACGCCGGGGCGAAGCCACCCGAACCTACGTTGATAACAAACAGACAAAAAATACACAGGGGGGAGGTGCGGATTTGCACGATTGATTTGCAACCAAATTCAAGTTCCCCGTGAAATCCCGCCGCTGGAACATCTACATCTTCTGGCACCCCATTATCCTTAACAGTGTCGAAGGTTTCTTTTGAACATGAGGGGTGGGGTGGGGTGGGGGGGGGGCTCTGGCGTCTGGTCGCCCCCCAGGGAAATACAAACACTTCATTTGATACATTCTGGTGAATTTTTATGCACCAATTTGTGCCTTTTCTGCATCAATTTATGGTTGAAATGTGTTGTATTCATGAAAAAAAAGTCCTCTGCTTCTTTCCTCTTTACTATCGGGGGTAGGGGGGATGACAAATGCACTTGTTCTAAATATTGAGGGGGACTTATCCCCCCCCCCCTGGGCCAAGAGGTCATCCATGCACCCCCCACTGGATGCACACAAGGATCCAATCATAAGGTTTCCCAGTGAAGATGGAGGACGCTGCAGACACTGCCATAAAGCATGCACCAACACGCCATGCAGCACGTCCACCATTCCTTTTTCATTTTTCAGGGCAAAAGAACTGTCTTTGGGACTATCACTGAAAATGAACACGGCTGAACACGGACTAAGACGAAATTCAGTTTTGGAAATACAATTTTCAACCAATTTTTTTTTTTTTTTGTTTGTTTTTAATAAATGACTATTCATAAAAATATGACTTGTGTGATTATTGTTCATGATATACTGTATACTAATACGGGGCTAAATAAGTCATCAACCCTGCAAATGAATGCTTAGTTGTGTGACAATGTGAGTACAAATACAGAATTTCTGCTCCCTACGAGGGCCAACACCCTTTCACTTCTGCACCAGAGGTTTCCTACAACAAGATCTGAAAAGTCACAATTTTTTTCTATACTTGCGCTTTACAGGGTTCAATTTGGGCATTGCCGCAGCCAACTGAGGAACATGAAGTACAGCGTAAGGGTATCAGACACTAAATTCACAAATCTATACATGAAACAATAAGTAATAAACGGCTACACAACATAAAAAATAATATGTAATAAAGTAATAAACGTAAAGCTTAATATTATACAGTTACTGTACAGTATGTTTAGTCAATTAAATGCATGATATCATGGGTATGTATAATGGTAAATGTATAATAACAATGACAGAAGTCTGTGTGTGTGTGTGTGTGTGGATAATGTTGTTAATAAGCAAGGAATGAGGTGCGAAATAGAAAGAGCGCAGCAGGAAACATTTCCTAGGCTCCATGATCTGTATCAGGTGAACTGTACGGTACTTACCATCTGCCTATTATCGCACTTATCCTTTGCATATTTTCTACCAAAAGGCTTCTGAGTCGATATCAACGAATGAATAAGCAACAAAAATATATTCAAATGATTTGAATAAAATAAAATGTGTCCGTGCCAGTGAAGTTTGAACACCCACTTGCTGCTCAAATTGCTCTCCCTGGGGGGGGTTTGGTATTTGCTTTATTGACAGCCGAGCCTTCCCGCCATCAGCCTGAATTCCATTTGGCTTCCACAAGTCACTGGAGGAAACGGTTGGTGATTTATTGTGTTTTGTGAAGTGAGAGGTTGAAAGGACTCGATTCAGGGTTACTTCCACAGACACCAAGGAGCTGCTGACTGGAGGCAGAAGGACCACGTTGACACGGTGTCAGCAGCGGACAGCAGGTAGCAGAAATGAGCAGTTAGCAGTGACTAACAGCGCCTAGCAGCGACTAGCAGCGACTAACAGTGACTGGCACAGCTAGCAGCGACTAGCAGCGACTAATAGTGACTGGCACAGCTAGCAGTGACTAGCAGCGACTAACAGTGACTGGCACAGCTAGCAGCGACTAGCAGGGACTAACAGTGACTGGCACAGCTAGCAGTGACTAGCAGCGACTAGCAGCGACTGGCAGCGACTGGCAGCGACTAGCAGCGACTGGCAGCGACTGGCAGTTAGCAGTGACTAGCAGGTGCTAGTGAGATTTTTCTCTGTGTGCTGCACTATGGAGTCGCTATGACCATTAGCTAGAGCAAACGTGAGCAGTGTGTGTGTGTGTGTGTGTGTCTGTGTTGTATTAGTTTGTGTGCCCATTGTGGTTAAAATGAAGAACTCCCTTAGCCTCAGCTAATGGCATTCTCGGTCTGTACAATCAATGGAGGGCAAATGCACTCGTTAGTCTTCACCCTCTCATGTCCCCACTAATATACACTGATAGACACACATCCATAGGTCCCCACTGTTACAAACACCCTCATACACACAACCACAGCTCCATACTAATAGGAAAAACCCTCACAGACACATATCCATAGGTCCCCATTCATTTTAAGACTCACACACACACAGATCCAACGGTCCCCACTATCACAAAAACACTGAGACACACAACCATAGGTCCCCACTAACACAAGGAAACACTCATACACACAACCATACAGTAGGTCCACACAAACACAACCATAGGTTGTCACAAATACAAACACACTCATACACACAACCATAACTCTACCAGTAATAAAAAAAACACTCAAAGACAGGCATCCATAGATGTCATTAATTTTTAAAGACACACACACAGATCCATAGGTCTCCACAATTACAAAAAACACTTATACACACTTACACACAACTATAGGTCCTCGAAAATACAACCATATGGTCCCCACAAATACAAACACACTCATACAAGACCCATGGGTCCCCAGTAACACAAAAAAACCCACACAATACAATATATACACAACCATAGGTCCTCACAAATTCAACCATAGGTCCTCAAAAATACAACCATAGGTCCTCACAAATACAACCATAGGTCCCCACAAATACAACCATAGGTCCTCACAAATACAACCATAGGTCCTGGCAAATACAACCATAGGTCCCCACAAATACAACCATAGGTCCCCACAAATACAACCATAGGTCCTCACAACGACAACCAAAGGTCTCCACAAATACAACCATAGGTTCCCACAAATACAACCATAGGTCTCCACAAAAACAACCATAGGTCTCCACAAATACAACCATTCCCAAGTTAATCACAACACACACATACACACACAAGAGAATCCCGCTGGGCGAGCCTTCATCCTGGCACTTTCTGCTGTGGAGATGGTTCTTCCGCTGCTGTGTTGGATGTCTGAATGTTTGCACAAATAACCAAATGGTTTCTGACCCAAGGGACAACAGAGGCCAACTCCACTTAACTTGAGTCAAGACAAGTTTCAACTCAAATCATTCTTAATCATTCTTTCCCCATCTCACAAACCCAAACAACACAAGAAGAGGCTGCTCCACCGCCCTCAGCGAGGTCCCCCACCCGCAAGTCAAGAGGCTATGAAAACGGGGTAAAAACCCACACCTATACCTACGGGGGTATTTACTCACATGTGGTGGATGTGATTTGTGGTGCGGGGATCAGAGCGCGTCTCTCTCATTAATACCCGTCATTCGCGCCCGAGCGGCTGAGGAAATTATTTTTGCACAAAAAAAAAAAGAGAAAAAAAAGTAATTACAGATTTGGTGCCTGCTTGCATCGCTACCGCCATGGAATTCCAATCGCCTGCACGCCGGCGAGACGGAAGCGTGGTGGATTGCTTTTTTATGCACCTGCTCTAATAACTCCACCTATATAAAGTTTATTGTGTGTGTGTGTGTGTGTGTGCATGTGTGTGTTGCTGCTGATGTGTGAATATGTTAAGTGTATATGCATTTGTGTTCTCTTGCAGCTATTCCCAAACCGCGGCGGGAGCAATGACACGGGGACGTGTGGCAAAAGAAAAGTTTTGATTCACAGTAGGAGCCACATGAAGTGGCCTCTTCCAGGCGGCTGACAGCCGAATTGCAGCCAAGTTACAGCCAGTTTCCAGCCAACCACCATGCACCATGTACCAGCGTTCTGGGGCTGCAGACTAACTGGACGCGGGGCTCAGGGCGACGAAAGTTTCAAATCTTTCTTGAGATCCGGTTCCGGACGATTCACTCAGGGAGAAATAAGCGCTGTTTGATTCGGCTGTGTCGACGCACGGCGAAGAGAGGGAGGAAGAGGCGGTCGCTCCGAGTTGGGAACGCCGTTCTCATGGGAACGATTTCATTCCGGCAAAATGTTGTTTGTTGGCGTGCGAAGTGCAGAGTGACTCCAGACTCCGGAATCATTTGAAAGATTTGCATCACTATGTCGATGCCTGTCAATGTCACCATGTGAGGGAGCAACATTTTAGATTTGGGACGGTTAAAAAAAACAAAACGTGGGTGGAAAAAAGTTAGTCTGGAGCCCCGAGTCCGTTTTACTTTTCAAACCGGCCTCCGTTGTTCCTGAGGTTTTCTCCCGCCTGAATGAACTGAATCTGAACTGAAAACTATTTATCACAATCACACCGTCTTATATAGGCTGTGTGAAATATGTATAGTGTGTGTGTGTGTTTCCCAAATAAGCCATTAAACTAAACCTACAAGAGAATACAAGATGCACACACACACACACACTCTTGCACTGTCTATGCACTGATCCACATTCAAGAAAATACACCCTAACCCTACCACACAAAGACTCAGCAACTTACACACAGGCAAACTCACGCGCACAGACACACAAACACACACACACACACACACACACACACACACACACACACACACACACACACACACACACACGGCATCCATAACATCAACATCAATTTAATTACCCTCAGAGCTCCCTGTGTAGACAATACTGAGCCGTGTGATCAAGAGGCTTCAGAGAGAACGTTGCTTCACTAGATGTCTCCTTTAAGCTCTTATTCACACACACACACACACACACACACACACACACACACACACACACACACACACACACACACACACACACACACACACACACACACACACACACACACACACACAAAAAGGTTGCACCCACACACCAAGTCCATCTCTGATCAATCTCCCTAATGAGACGGAGAACAGTGTGACTGCCGCTGTTGTGAAACAAACAAACACACAGATGGAGACGGAGAGAGAGAGAGAGACAAAGAAACGGAGAGAGAGAGAGAAACGGAGAGAGAGAGAGAGACAAAGAAACGGAGAGAGAGAGAGAAACGGAGAGAGAGAGAGAGACAAAGAAACGGAGAGAGAGAGAGAGAAACGGAGAGAGAGAGAGAGAGACAGAGAAACGGAGAGAGAGGGAGAGAAACGGAGAGAGAGAGAGAGAGACAGAGAAACGGAGAGAGAGGGAGAGAAACGGAGAGAGAGAGAGAGAGACAGAGAAACGGAGAGAGAGGGAGAGACCGAGACAGAGACAGAGATGCTGAATTATGGAGCAACAGAATTGGTTTAATTTATTTAAGGCAGTTGCAAAAACTACTTATTCCGAGATGAGAAATTGCTTTGTCATGACTCATGTCGTGTAACTGATGATATGTCAGGGACATGCACACACACACACACGCACACACACACACGCACACACGCACACACACACACACACACGTACATGTGTGTGTATTCAGCTTGGTGTATTTTCCTTGATTTGTGGTGCTTTTTTTATGTGTCTGTGTTTATGTGTGTGTGTGTGTGTGTGTGTGTGTGTGTGTGTCTGTGTGTGTGTGTGTGTGTGTGTGTGTGTGTGTGTGTGTGTGTGTGTGTGTGTGTGTGTGTGTGTGTGTGTCTGTGTGTGTGTGTGTGTGTGTGTGTGTCTTATTATACTTGTGACAACCAGTCTCCAAATGTAAGATTTCATTGCTTGAGAAGTGCACCAGGTGCCTGGGTCCTCACTTAGCAGGTGT
The DNA here is from genome assembly GCF_960531495.2 of Zeus faber. NCBI lineage: Eukaryota > Metazoa > Chordata > Actinopteri > Zeiformes > Zeidae > Zeus > Zeus faber. Next base: position 4,096,858 of record NC_137208.1, read on the forward strand.
GTTTACTCGGCCGTCGTTGACGTTCATTGGGCTCGGTGAGTGAATACACTCCACGGTGTGTGTCTGGGCGGTGGACTGGAACCCTGCTTTGGAACGGGAGCGGAAGCCTCGGGGCGGCTGCTCCTTTTTAAAGAATGAGAAGAGCAGAGGGGGGCGCCTCATCGGGCTCGACGATGCGTCTCCGTCTGGCTTGTGGCCCGTCACCTCGTCCTGCGTCGTCGTTGTCGTCGTCGCCGTGAACACGGGCGTAAAGGTTCACCTCGTGAAGCAACGGCGCCGAGCACAGCACTCCTCCTCGAAGGTACGGCGAGAACCAGGGGTCGATCCGCCCCTGGTTTTCCTTCCCGCTGCGGAGAGGTTTTGCTCGAATTCCCCGACGGAGAGTTAATGCCTGCTTCACACCTCGTGCGTATCTGCATCCGACAGGGTGTCGCATCACAAAATAGGTCCAGATAATAATAATAATACTAATATTATTAATAATAATAATAATAATAATAATAATAATAATAATAATAATTGGGATTTATATAGCGCCTTTCAGTAACCCAAGGAGACTTAATGGAAAAACAAAAAACAAAAAACAAACAAGGCAGGGTAGATAATAAAACAAGACGGGGTAGAAAATCGAAAAATAAATAAATTAAAATAAAATAAAATTAAAATAATGATTTCCAGAACAGAGAAAAATTTGCTCGGCTGGACGCTCACCGTGCCGTGTTATATCTATAACATCACAGTGTTTGCAAAGTACGAAAATAATAAAAAATACACACAATTCCCTTCTATAAAGAGAGATTTATTGATGGCGACATCCAACGTTAACGTTAACAACGTCATTATTTTACAAACGTGACTTATTTACACTTTGTTTCAAGCGCACTTTCAAACTTCCGGCCGTACTGTCGACCCCAAGCCCCAGTTGAAAAATAAATGCGAAGGCGTCCCCCGCATGGCTACGTCAATATTGTGACCGCTCCGTCTACGGAAGAATTTGACGCCTCCTGATGGGGGAGAGTTATGCTGTTCAAATCCATCTGCATCATTGGCTTCAGCGGCACATTCTGACACCCCACCAGCACGGAGATCACGTGACACAGTGTGAGTCTGCAGTTCACCTATCAAGTCTGATTTACATACGCATGAGCTGTTAAGTTCTGTGTGTGTGTGTGTGTGTGGTGTGTGTGTGTGTGTGTGTGTGTGTGTGTGTGTGTGTGTGGTGTGTGTGTGTGGTGTGTGTGTGTGCGTGTGTGTGTGTGTGTGTGTGGTGTGTGTGTGTGTGGTGCGTGTGTGTGTGTGTGTGTGTGGTGTGTGTGTGTGCAATTTAGTTTGAGGGCAATCAGTCCAAGAGGAGCCATCGCTCTGATGAGGACAAATCATGATGCCCCCCTTCCTTCATTTCTCTCGATGCTCTCCGTAGGCGAAATCAGTGCGTCTCAAGTGCACGCACGCACGCACGCACGCACGCACGCACGCACGCACGCACGCACGCACGCACGCACGCACGCACGCACGCACACACACACACACACACACACACTCTTGCACTGTGTCTATGTACTGATCCACATTCAAGAACATACACTTAACTACCACACAAAGACTCAGCAACGTACGCACGCACACACACACACACACACACACACACATTTAAGGGCCTTTTACCGAGTCAAACATATAAACACACACGGTGAATTTGTTTGGTCTGTCAACGTCAAGCACTTTGTCCGTCGTTCATCATTTCATCCCACACTTTCATCCACTCACTCGCCTCCATCTGCCACACATCGACAGATGTGTCCAGCTGCGGGGTTCCACCCCCTGCGCCGAATAAATCCCACCCCAGCCTTTTGTACCGGCAGCCTCTACAAAACTCATCCCCGGATCAAAGCGCCTGACGGGCGGCAAACAAACGGAGCCCGCACAAAGCGCCCCGCCCAGCCTGCACCGGAGCGGGGGCAGCGAACCACGGCGAAGACGGAGAACGGAGGGGGGGAACGCATGGCGCAGAAACAAAGGCCGCCAGTCTTGTCGCAAATCTGGTGTCCAGTCTGTGTCCTCACCCGGCGGCTGACCGGCGCACACTCCCCTGGCCGCCCGGCGACAGCAGACACTCATCGCCCCGGCTGATGATGTCATCGTTTGGAAGGCTCTGTACCGGCTATGACAAGCCCTCGTAACCACAAACGAGTGACTTTTAAAGATACTAGTGCTTTTAATTACTAGTTGCTGTTCCCGCAGTTACTAGTATCTATTTTAGTTTTACTAGGAAAACTGTATTAGGTACTAGTACTTATTTATTACATACTAGTAGCTATTGCAATGTTGCAGTTTATAAAAATGTATTACAAGTGCTTATTCATTACGGGGGTAATGTCTCTCTGTGTCTGTCTGTCTGTCTGTCTGTCTGTCTGTCTGTCTGTCTGTGTGTGTGTGTGTTGAATATTGTGTCTCAAGGACTTTATAAAACAAATAACTTTGAGACCGCGAGTGTGTGTATGTGTGTTGTGTGTGTGTGTATGTGTGTGTGTTGTGTGTGTGTGCGTGCGCGCATGCGTGCGTGCGTGTCAATAGAGTCCCCTTTGCAAATCCCGCTTGTGAGCGCATATTAGTCACATCAGGGAGATGAGTCACTTTGAATTACTCTCTACCTGCACTGCCATCTTAGTCACAAGATGTGTGTACTCATGCTCTCACACACACACACACACACACACACACACACACACACACACACACACACACACTAAAGACAGCTGTCTGTAGTTCAGTAAGCGGATGGCTCATGGGTACCATAGCCCTCCTCCACCATTGTTCCCCTCCATCCCTCCATCCCTCCATCTGTCTTTTCACATCCCACCACCTTTCCACCTCACCTGTCCAGCATTATACGGCGTTAACCGGGCAACACACATCTGACATTACCACCGACCAGTTTCCTGGTGATGGGGGACATTTCTGGATCTTTTAATCACACCTCCCTTTACCTCCCACGGGAATTCCTCAGGATATGCCGAGAAACCTGCGTAAAAATGTTCCCCCGGCACTGACCAAGACGTCACCACAGACAGTATGTTTGACGTACGCTTTTAAAGCCACGCCGCTTCTACCTTTTCTTCTGGAATGAACAAACCCCAACACTAAGCATGACGACACTATTAAAATGCACTGGAATCAAATCTCATTCCCCCGTCCGTGCATTTGCTTCGCGGGGGATACGCGTCAAAATGTCCGACGGCAGAGCAGAACCGACTCCACCAGACGGCAAACAAGCCCCGGCACCTGCAACCCGTCGCACTGTGCCCCGGGGCCGTCGCGCTGTACAGTGGTGCTGGTTGTTCTGCCGCCATCGAACAAGGCCCTTCTTTTTTTTTTTTTTTTTTTTTTCCTCCGTCGTCTCAACTGAACTCAAACAACAAACGACAAAAAAAAGGTTTCTAACAATAAAACGAATCAAAATAAGCCAACAAATTAGAACAGAAATTGACAAGAGCGTATACAACTAAACCTAAAACGAAATCTGGAAAAAGCGGCGAAAGTAAAAACAATTTGAAAAAAGTAAAAGAGCGGTTAAATGAGTGATGCCTTCAATGAGAGCGGGTAACAGAGGGGCGACCCCCCTCCGTTATTTTCCTCCCTCCCTCCCCTCCATCCCCTCTCCCCCTCCCTCCGTCCCTCCCCATCTCCCCCCACGCAGCGCCGGAGGTCATGAGCATAACATGCCATGCGGCGTGTGCATCTGGGTCAGGGGTGACCCCAGCCGGGCGTGGTCACCAAGGCTGCAACTTTGACAACACACATGCATTAGGAGACGCGGCCGCGCTGATGCACAGGAGGTACACAAGGTAACGAGCGAACAAAATGCATCTGGTTCCGACGGTAAAATGTGTTTTATTGGACTGAGTTGTAGAAGCAAAGAAACATGTCTGACACATTTTCTGCGTTAAGTTTACCTTTGCACAGCAGCTTCTTGTTGGAGGTCAGCCTCCACTTCCACACATCGCTCAACAGACACTCGGGGTTGTTTGCGGGGCTTTGGGGTTGGCAGGCAGTGGACCAAACCACTGGGGGGCATATGAAAAAAACGCATTGTTTTGTGTCTAGAATTAGCACTTATATAAGTGCTTTCAATGCGTATTGTTATACTATTTAAATTATATACGTAGTTGTGTTTACAATGATATGTTGAGGGAGACAACCCTCCCAGCAGTTTCCGCCTCTGGTCACGACAACACAATGCTCATCATCCCACTTGAATGCTGATGCTTGTTTGCATTGTCCCTTCTTCCAAAGGTTAGAGCAGCACGCACCTCCGTGCCCTGTGAGGCTTCTGCAGGGGCCGCGGGGGCGTTGGGGAACAGGACAAGGACAAAAAGGGCAACGATGTTTGCAGTGCACAGGACGCCACTTCCTTTATTCTCTATTTGTGGCCATTTCTACTCTGCAATTTTGGCTATTTCTGTATATTTGGCCATTTTTTTATTTTTTATATTGTTATGCCAATAGTGCTCACAAAAACAAATGTCTTCATCACATTAACAGAGCCACAAAATTATATTTATATATCTATATATATATATTCTATTCAGTATTTTCGGCAATTTCTGTATTTTGTTGTATTTTTTGACTCGTAGGCCTTTTCTTATGCCAAATTCCTTGTATCTTGTATGTACTGTAGCTGGCGAAATAAACAGATTCTGATTCTGTTTATCACATCGACACAGCTGCAATTGAAGTTTTGGGCATTTTGGGCTATTAGTGTTTTTTATTTTTGGCTACTTTTATTCAATTATGGGATATAATTTTTTTGTGCTTATTGTCTGTCAGGAAATGCGCCGATCCTCACCAAAACAACTTTGTATATGAAAATGTGCTTGGCAAGAGACAGACGCACACCCGCACACACACACACACACACACACACACACACACACACACACACACACACACACACACACACACACACACACACACACACACACACACACACACACACACCTTGTATTCTTCTAAATCATAAGATTCCTCCACAAGGGGAGGGCGACGGTCCAATCGGCTCCATTAAATTTCCCTCAGTTTCTTGTGGGGAGGTGGGGGGTTTGTTTTGTTTTTATTTCCCTGGTTGTGTTTTCCGTCCCCGAGCCAAATTGCATTCTCTGGCTGTTGAAGTCGGTCCAGGTTTCACTTGGCGGCGGCGTGGGATTAACCCCCGCCGGGATGAACAAGAAATGACTCTTGTTTTATTTGCGGCACGCACAAATTTGATTGGGGTCGCTTCCACTTCCCCGAACAAAACGCTCCACTGGACCTTCAGGGTCTGATTCTACAGCGTCGGACGAACACACACACACACACACACACACACACACACACACACACACACACACACACACACACACACACACACACACACACACACACACACACACACACGCACACACACACACACACACACAGGATCATACACCCACGGCAAGCGGTTTCCTGACCGGAAAAGATAAATCGTAAACACAGATGAGCGTGCATTATGGTTGCACGGTACTCCGGTACCAAAAAATTACAATAATATCATCACGTAGCCAAACATCCATGTTAAACAAACTTCAAAAAAAGTTTAAATAGTTTTTCCGGACCCGAAAAACAAGGTGGCGCCGTCTCCGGGGCGTGCGCTCTCAACTCAGAGACAGTCCAACGGCTGCCTCCAGCTCCTCATCCAGTCGCGGGGGAAGAAGTCACAATGTCCGACAGCAGAGAACCGACTCCACCAGGTGGCGCCGTCACCCGCTCAAACAAGCTCCGGCGCCTGCAACCTGTGGCACTTTGCTCCGCATTCTACCGGTTGTTTCGGCCTTGATTTAAGAAGGTGCCTTTTTTTTCCCCCATTCCGCCGTTTCCCTCTTGGATGTTGTGAGCCTTGACACACATTTGTTATGCACATTTTACTTTTTTCCTTTTTTGGATGTTTGAGTAGGGATGAACGATTCGGGAAAACAATCTGATTGCGATTGCGATTGTGGTGTGGGGATGGGATGGTTTGAGCAGCCACACCTGCCCTGGATCTAGGTGATTGGGTCAGGGTGGCTGCAAACCCATTGCTCATTGGTTGGACTAACGAGCGGCAGGTTAAAAAAAAAACATCCCCACACTCGCTCAGGAGAGGAGCCCTGTCATGACATGTTCCATCTGCTCCTCTCTAATGCCACCTAGCCTCCTCGCTACAATACAAGGATGTCGACAACCCATCGTTTTCTGTGTCTCTGTGCTGGAGGGCTCTGGAAATGCCACTTGGTGGCGTGTGGCAGGCAGAACCGCCACAGATATTTTTTAAGTTCTTTATCTTCTGCATTGTTCACTAAACACAAGCTAAAATCTTTCTATAGTATGACCAACACAACATTGGCTATAGTCAACATATAAACTGCTCTGTCCTGTAGATGAGGTCTGCGTTTTATGATGAAATGAGATGAATTCATGCATGAACAACATATCCTTATTTAACTATTGAACTGTAAAAAGAAAAGCCTTCAATCAACAGAAGAATATTGACTGATTGTTTTGAGTTCAAGCATTGTTATTGTTTGAAATGAACACTCCAAAAATATGAAGTGTTTCAGCGGAAATGTATTATTTATTATTAAAATGTTGACCGCATACAGTACGTCCACATACACGGAGCGCCGTGTGCTCAGGGACAGCTTTACGCTCATTACGTCTAAAAAAGAAGGTAAAAAAACCAAACGAACAGACGCAGTGTTCTGGAAGAGGCTCTGTCCAGACTCTACAGTAGTTCCCAGCTCTGCCAGCAGCGCACGCCCTGCACAGAGCACCGTGGCCCGGGCCGGAGAGCCGGGTCTCACCGGGATCTCACCTGGGTCTCACCGGGCGGGGGGGGGGCAGAGCGGAGGGTTAAAACAATTGCTATAAGCATGGGGGGGGGCGTGGAGAAAGTGTCCCCATTTCCACGGTTTGGTTCCATTAGGAGACGTTAAATAAAAAAATAAATAAAAACACACGGTTGTGGCGCGGTGATCGCGGGCAGCGCATCGAGAGGGAGACAGGTGCAGAAAATGTGCCCCGATCACTCCCTCTCTCCGCCTCCCCCCCCGGGATTGAGCTCCAGGCGGCCATATGCCTTAACGTAATAAAAAAAAGGTGTCGTTCTTTTAAATTGCGACGGCTGTTTGAATTCCATTCTTCTTCAGCCCGGTGTTCTGTTCAGTTTTGTCTGTTTACCTTTTTTTTTTTTTTTTTTTCAAATGATATGGTGAGCACTCCAGCATAACACCACCTGGTTGCACTGACAAAGACTGTAGCGCCTACGTTTATCAAAGTCACTTGATTTTTCCCTCATTTCAGTTCCACCTCCATTAAAAACTCAAAGGTTTTGCAAAATTTGATTTGAAAATTATAAAATTTCAAACGGGCTTGCGTGGCTTTCTATTGCAGCGAAATGGTGTTTGGCGTCCATTGGGAAATAAATAATCGTAAGCGTAGCTCAACTTAAAAAAGGGAAATAGTTTCTACACACACATAAAAACAAACCAGGGGTGCCATTTCCGGGGCATGTGCTTTCAAACTCCGCCTCTGGTTCCACGAGGTCTGGTTCCCCGGTACCGTGACGTTGGCGGAGTGGGCGTGGCCTGTGGGCGTGGCCTGTGGCCGTGCTTGTCCGCCCGTCGTACGTACTGGACGAGAGAGAGCTGCGGCTCCGGTCTGGTCTCGGGGTGCCGGAGCGTTTGCCTCGTCCGGGGAGGCGGCACCTCCACCTTTTAGAGGAATCTGTCCGACAACCACCCCAACCTGCTCAGAGACCTCAAATCACCAAAGGTGTGATAAGGCATATATGACCACAAGTATCTAGTCTGATTTATGTATTTTTATGTTATTTCAATGGCCTTACATTTGATTTGATGTTCAAGAGACACCCAGAGATAGGTTCCTGGTTATTTTGTTATTTTGTTAGGAAATATTTTTGAAAAGATTTAAATTTGGAACATTTTTGGTTATTGATTAGAGATGCAACAGTGGTACAGTGGTTTGGTTCGGTATGTATCAAAGTTTTGGGGCCGCGGTAACGGAACGGTATCTTTATATTTAAGTTTGCAAGTTTTTTTTTTTTCAATCAAAAAAGGTAAAAGGTGTAAAACATGTTTTTCTAGTAGTCCGTCAGAAATAACTAGTGTAACGCAGTGTGTGTGTGACTGGAGGGAGGGGTTTCAAGTTAATTGGGGGGTTGTTATAATTTGCATAAATTAATCTGATTGGACGGGAGGTGTCCAGGATTATGGATCATTCAAATATTAATTTCCGTTCCTTTTTATTTATTTATTTGTATAATATATTTTTTTAAATGTTTCATAATAAAAACGAAATAAATAAGTACCATAATTAGTTATTTTCGTGCAGAACAGGTACAAACAGTGTTTTTCCACATATGAATAATAATACTAAAATAACCGCTCACGGTCAGACCAGCGCATGGTGCCCTGGAGGGGGAAACATTTGCCGGAGGCAGGAGACGGAAACTTAAACAAACAACACGACATAAAACTGTAAAACTTGACAAAAAAGAGAACGACTCATCACCCGACGAGAACTGTTCAAGAGAACCGGATCATCGGTGAACGACACGACACAACCTGGTACGAGTGGAAGGGAGTGTCTGACGAGAAGTTTGATATAAAGATTTTACATTTTCCTTAAACGCTTTAAATCAAAATAAATTCAGTCAAAATGAATTTAAGACTGATAATTTGCAAAACAGGCAAGTGTAGAGCGTTGGTGTTATTCCTGATAAAAAAATGTCCCTGCAGTTAGTTAGTAACCCCCCCGCTGATGTAGACTTCACGGCCGCCGCCTGCGCTCGCCTGATCTGCAGGGAGGTCAACATCTCAAGCACCCCCCCCCCCCTTCGCACCCACAACGAAAAGATTCCGGCGCCCCCCCCTGGACACCGAGGCACCGGTGCCGGTATCTGCCTCAAAGTCAAAATGTTGGCGCGGGAACAACAACCTGCAGCGTGCATACTGTACACCACACTCCTGTGCGATCCCTCAAAAGAACTGACCCACAGCTGCCTGAGGAAACCGGAAACCCCGCACAAAGAGGACAGATTGATGCGGGGGAGACGCCACGGAGAAGCCGGCGGGCGGAGATGAAGGCCATTCAAGCGTCTGCTCGGCAAAATGCGTCACGTCCCACGCGTGTGGGAGGAGATGTGATTTTTAAAAATCCCTGAAAGATCGGCGCCGGATCACAGATGTCCCTTTCTTCCGATGGAGTCGCCTACATGCGACGGGGAACAATATTATGTGGTGTTCAGCGCAAGGTGGAGGGTGCCAAACACGTGGCATCCCAGGGGCGTCCTCGCTGCGCGGAACACATCCCGTCATCGCACATCCCATTGTTGCTGCCATGCCTAATGGAGGTTTTTGTTGTTGTTTTTTGGTTTAAAGGCTTGATGCCAACATCTCGTTGACTGTATAAAGGCCGATTATATTTCATGTCAGGTTCACTGTACATCACCATTTCTTAACTTCATCTTCCTGGTTTACGGTTTATTTCATAAGTTATTGTAAAGGACAGGATATTATGTTTTTGGACATGATTTAATTTTTTTGGGGGGGTATTTTTCATTTTTATTTTATCCATTTCATTTATTATATTTTTGGGCTATTTGTTTAATATTAAATTCTTAATTAAATTATTTTTATTCTCCATTTCCTTTCAGACTTTTTGTTATACCAATGTCTGTAGAGAAAGGTACCACACCTCACCAGAACAAATCCTAGTATATGCAAATGTACCTGCCGGATTAAACTGATTCTGATTCTTTCTTTTTTTTTTTTATTGTTTTTAAGTTTGTTTTTGTTATATTCACTGCATCATTAGGTTTAATTTATATTGCCATATTTTTTATTATGTACAGTTGACTATTTGGTTCATTGTATATTTTCCAATTTCTCAATATTGTCAAGATTATTGCCATTTTATGTTTTATATTTTTATTGCATTGCTTTATTATTATTTTGTTGCTGTTTTGATGTGAGCCGAACCCGGCCTTCAAGAAATCAAGCCTGAGTCGTAAAACAAGCAAGCGGGTGCTTTAAGTCTCGCGACATTGATCGGAGGCACTTGGAAGTGGTCGGCGTCAGCTCAGACGCCATTTGTATTAGCCGTGATGTAGCTCTTTGCCTCGGAATCCAATTGCTCAACATTGCGTCCGGTGGGTTTTTGTTGGGTTTTTTTTGCGCAGAGAGACACGTTAAGTGGGTTAGACTTCATCTGAACGCTCTCTGGAATAATTGAGTCAGAAAGCTGGAAAGCACCTGAAGCCATGAGCGAGCGAGCGAGCACGCCATCTGCAGCCTCCTTTTTTATTTGAACTCATTACTAGCAGAGTCATTCACATCGTGAAGGTCTCGTTTAGCGGAGATTCATGTGTCCAACATGAATAACTGACCCCCAAATCACCCTTTCAGATAAGACCTGTGTGTGTGTGTGTGTGTGTGTTTGTGTGTTTGTGTGTGTGTGTGGTCGTCGCTCTAGGCCCTTACTCACGCTCATCTTGGCATGCAGCGTACGAGGAACAATTACTCTGAATTGTCCACGGTTAACAAACGACCAGTGCGTGTGTGTACTGCTGTGTTATAAACGAGGGTTATGAGGCTGAATGTCTAACTCATTATTATTAGTGTGTGTGTGTGTGACGCACACGGGAGGGCAGAACGATTGGGACTGCTCAAAGTCAAATTAGTCATACCCCCCCCACACACACATACACACACACAAACACACACACCTGTTTGAACAATAAGGAGGCAAAATGTCCTTTCTTCCTGAAAATGTCTTCACTCCAAAGTATAGCAATACAAAATACATGCACACGCACGCACACACACACACACACACACATACACACACACACACACTGTTTGAAGCATATGGAGGCTGTTACAATGAAAAAGAAGTGAGGGCCGGGAAA
>NC_137208.1:4110341-4140341 GCF_960531495.2 Zeus faber
GGACGGGAGGAGAGAAACCCCCTCCCGCGATGGCCGCGGGTCCGTTGTGCCGACGGGGTAAGCGCCGCCATGCCAGGAACGGGCCGAACAAAGACTCCATCCAGGAGAATGCAGTGAAAACACACAAGGAGAGAAAATGAGACGCAATGAAATGATGAAGGAATGCCGGTCCCAGACGGTCCACGGTCCAAGGTGTGGAACCACACTGGGCATGCCATTCACATTGTTGAGACGCTTGAACTAAGACAAAAAAGCATCGATAAACGAGTGTCAGGGTAGCACTGTATATGTGTAAATTGGTGCGATGGAGGGGGGAGATTAGGAGGGTACTGCTGGTGTCGCTTTGCCTAAAAGTTGAATTTATAGCCATGCTCCAATTACCGCAAGGTACAGGATTTCACATACTGGCCGACAGCACCATGAAGCCCAAATCTTAACAGATGTTGAAAATGTGAGGGACCCGACACATTACGATGCATCATGATACGTTTACGTTTTGTTCCTATCGTGTGTGGAGAGCAACCATTTTCCCAAACGGCAGCACACACACTAATACCATTTTCACACCAAACATTTCCCGCTAAAAAATAGGTGATTGGCACCTTTCCCATTGCCAGGAGAAATTACATTTCTTTTTTCTGGTGCGTCACATTCAGCGTCATGAACACGTCGGAAAAGGGGCGTGTCATGTTCCAGTGTGATTGGGAATGAAACAGTAGAGGAGACGGCAACTCAAACAAACAACAACATAGAACTGTAAACCTTGGAATGAAAAGTATTTTGAGCCGTTCAAAACAATGGGATCGTTCATGAACCACCCGACTACAGCAAAAGCAGCGTGGAGCGCCGGCAATGCGGAGCGCCGGCAGCGTGGAGCGAGTGCCCACCGGCTTGGGGCGGTGGGCACCAGGGTCATCACCGTGCGATCCCAACACTCACAACATTTCATGCTCCCCAATGAGGGAAAGATGCCAAAAACTTCAAAATTTTGATTTTTGATTCTGAATGGGATATGAAATGGTGGAATGATACGTGGATATTCCTGTCTATCTATGCGCCAGCCTCCGGAATTTCAACGGGCGGTAAAGGGGCCATAATGAGCGGGTCGACCCGGTTGTCCTGTTCACATTAGAATCGATCGGAGGTGCAGCTGATTAAAACCCGGTTCAATTGCCGGGTCATTTGACCCGGGACTTAGACCCGGGATTTTCCTTTACCACTGGTGACGAATGCCGGATGTAAGCGGGTGATACCGGGTTTTTGGTGCAGTGGGAAAGGGTAATAACAGATTCCATTCGGCAACCAGAGTCGTAATCTTGCGAAGCCACACAAGTTTTGACAAGGAGGTGCGGCTACGAGTCCCCACTGTCAAAACGGGGAAATCTCATGCGATCAAGCATGCCTTTGGAGTAACCAAACATGACGGACGACGGGCAGGAAGAACTGCCGAAAATCCATTTTATTTTATTGAAAATCCAAAAAGGCAGAAAGAAAAAAACAATGGATGCAGTGATGGAGACGGCGTGAACATGGACTTCAAGGAGTCGTCCCCTTACAGTCGGCTTGGCTCTCTGGGCTCTTGCTCTTCCCCACGTGACGGTGCACAGCCTACGTCTCCCCCGCACGACGGGTTATCCCATCCAAGATATTCAACATGTTTAATGCTGGCGATTTGCGGGCCCCAAATCAACTTCATTATCTTGTGGTGTGAGCCTCGCTTCGGGGGCTTTTCCAGTGCAGCAATCATTTCAGGAACCAGGATGTTAGTTGGGGAACTTAGGCGAGGTCGGTTCCACTTGGAAAAGCCCCAGTACCAAAAAAGTCCCCGTAGCCGGTCCCCGGGGTGGTGGTGTCTATCAAGGGGAACGAAAACCATTGGGGCGGAGTTTGTAGCACTGATTGGTCAAACTTGAGGTGTCTGAGAATCAGTCAAGCACGGCAACCCGCCATTTTTAAATACTGCTCAGCGGCTGATTAAACACGCACCGCTTGCTCGTGGAACTCGCCAAAATGAGGTATCGAACCAAACAGTTCCTCGGTGCAGCGGGAGAGCAACCATGAACCATGAACCCTTTTAGGGACCGTCTCAGATGTTCCGGGTCTTATTTAGTTCCTGTGCCTTGGGTGGAAAAGCGGCTACAATCCCAAAAGGCCGCAAACACGTGGGAGAGCGACGACACGGCCCCTGTGAAACCCCGGCGACCGTCCCAGCTCCCGCAGCTCAAAAAGGTTCATACGCAAAGCACCGCACTCACCGCACAACGTCTCCGGTGAGTCCGTAAAAAAAGAGGAGTTCAGCCTCGTCTCCTCGGGGAATCGATGTGTAAAGCGGAGAACAGCTCCGCCCCAATTGATTAATTCAGTCCAATTTCTAGGAGTCTAGCCATGCATGTAATTGCGGTTCTTTTCTGGAATAACCCAAGTCTGGCTTGACAGGATTGCTTAAATAGTGCGTCTGTGCAGCTCAATGGCATTCAAACACAAGAAGACCAAAACACACAAAAACAAAGCTACGGCTTCCTTCTCTGCGCATCTGCGGCTGGAGACAAAACAATAAAAATAAATAAAATTAAATTAAATAATGATGTGAAATTAATGAAATAATAAAAATAGATATAAAAATAAATAAAATATACAAAGTAAATGACTGATTATACTGACCTCGCTACCATGAGGAACTCTTACCACTTTGCTTTGTATCTTACTCGCTGTTTCAAAAAAAAATAATAATAATAATGATTATAATATTTATCATAATAATAATTTTCCAACTCTACCAAAGATGCTTATTCCAAGAGAACGTTAGGCTGTGAATGTGATACACACTGGTTTGATGCTCTGACAAAATGTCATTATTGCTGTGGAAGTCACTTTTGACAAAAGCATCCATAGTGCTATATGACCCCAAATCTAACGTGACAACCGGGGTCGTCCACATACAAGGGAGATGTTTACTGTAGCAACACAGTGCTATTCACAGTTCTACCCTCACTAGGATTTCAAGGATTTTATTTAATAAAAAAACGTGTTATATGCAAATTAACAGTTTATGGTAAACCATGTGGAGCGGTCACATTCATTTATGGGGTTTTTTTGCTCCTTCACAGGCTGCGCACAGGACAAGAAGTGGCACAACTAATGACAAAAGAGTAGTCATAATGAAAACAAATAATGAAAATAAATGTTAATGTGAACAAATTGCATTAATTCCAGTGAACGAATGAAAAATAACAGCCGCACAATCAACCCATTAGATTTAGAAACTTTAGAGAAACATGTTTCACGACATCTAATTAGACACGTCAAATAAGTGCTTTCATCTTCCTTGCCAATGTGAGCGTGCATAGCTGTTTGTCTCTGTATGTCGGCCCTGGGATGGACTGGCGACCTGTCCAGGGTGTACCCCGCCCCTCGCCCAGTGACAGCTGGGATTGGCCCCAGCCCCCCCGTGACCCCACGAGGTTAAGTGCTACAGATAATGGATGGATGGACTTTCCTTGCCCCGCCCCGCTTGTAATTCCTCCGCGGCCACCGCGCTGTGACACGTGAGGGGAGGAATTGAGATGGATTCAGGTTTGAACACGTGGGTAAACATATTTTTTAGGAATGGATGGATGGAAGGTCTATGGGTGCAGCTTTCCCTCCCAGTCAGACAGTGTGTGCGTGTGCGTGTGCCTGTGCATGTGCGTGTGTGTGTGTGTGTGTGTGTGTGTGGAAGTCCAGGGCCAGAGCAGCACTTCCATGGTGACAGATGCCGCCAATTTCAATGATGCTGCCAAACATTATCACCAACAATCTGCGGATCATTAAGTGCTGTTGAATGGAATCCAGCTTGACAAGCGGTTATGCTGTGTGTGTGTGTGTGTGTGTGTGTGTGTGTGTGTGTGTGCGTGCGTACGTGCGTGGGTGGGTGGGTGCGTCCGTGTCAGGAAAGTTAAATGCATCATTTTGTTGTGACTGATGGTCGGCCTGGGCGATGGTGCAAATTTCCAATCGGGGAAGTGAGACCCGATCACCAGCGGTTACTTGACAGCTCTGAGCGGAGAGGGCGAGAACCTCTCTCTCCCTCCCTCTCTCTCTCTCTCTCTCTCTCTCTCTCTCCCTCTCCATCTCTCTCTCTCTCTCTCCCTCTCCCTCCCTCTCTCCCTCTCGGTCATCATCGCAGCCGTTTACATTCCACCGCAAGCGGACACCGACACAGCACGATCATATCGCGTATGATGTGTTGTGCGGACTTCAGAACGAACATCCCGACGGGGCCGTGGTGGTGACTGGGGACTTTAACGAGGCGAACCTTCAAAAAGGGTTCTGCCCAATTTCCATCGGCACATCACGCGTGCCACCAGGGCAGACCGAACTCCGGACCACCGCGGCACGCCGTACAACGTCCCGCTCGCTGCTTTTACCGGGAATCGGACCAGGCGGCCATCACTCTGATCCCTGTTTGCCAGCCGTGCATCACGCGTGGAACGGCGGCGGCGAGGGGCGTGGAGCGGCGGTCGGACCAATCAGAGGCCACGCTCCAGGACGCTCTGACCGACGGAGACTGGGACGTGTTCTGATGGAGCTCCAGTGACGTCAGCGAGCTTACGGAAGTAGCTGGGAGCTTCATAGCCACGTAAGCGGCTATGACCCACGGCGAAATCTTGGATATTTCCTAACCAACACATTTTGTGTATATGCAGAGTACCCCCCTGCATATACACAGGAGTACTTCCATTTGGGAAACACTGCATTACAAGTAAGTTATTAGTAATTATTAGTCAAATGTCAAGGCAGTCAAGGTATTTATTATACCTCACACAGTGAGGTATAAATATTTATACTCTATCACTACATTCTCACACTACTCTTTCTATTATCATATATAAAGATAATACAATTTATATTTCTTTCAAAAATATGAAATACTGTACTACATTGTTAAAAAGTTAATGTTTTGTTAAGAAAAGCACAGAAAAAACTAAGTAAGGCGTTGTGTGGGCTACTTCAATATTTAAACGAATTATTTCACATTCTATGTAAATACGCGTATCAATTCCTTTTGGACGTGTTTTATGGCGCTTTCACGAGAACAGCGTCCGTACAGTGTTGTGTGATTATTATGAAGAAGCTCAATACACTGCATGCTCCTCATGTTCTTCTGTGGTGTTTGGCATCAAGTTTTATGACACGTTAGGAAGTAAAACGGAGCTTCTTGAAAACGTCAACGGGACCTGTTTCAGGAAGCTACGAGCGATAATATCATATTATTTAATCAAATTATATTATCGTATCATATTATCGTATCATATTATCAAATTATATTATCATATTATATTATCATGTTATATTATTATATTATGTTATCATATAATATTATCATATTATATTATTGTATCATATTATCATATTATGTTATATTATATTATCATATTATATAACCATGTCATATTATATTATCGTATTACATTATCATATCATTATATTATATTATTATATTATCTTATTATATTATCATATTATATTATTATATTATCTTATTATATTATCATATTATATTATCATATTATATATTCATATTATATTATCACTCTACTGATCTGACGAGCTGATGCAAGCGTTAAAAATGATTTTCTTTTCACGTTCTCGAGCAGCCTGAGATTTGTTATTCATTTTTTAATAAAAAATAAATCATTTCATTCATCTCATTGCGATTTTACTTTTCACTATGCACTTGACTCATCTTTCATTTTAGTTCGGGTTTATCTGTTTGTTTTGTTATTGACACGCATCTCATTGTGTGGAAGGGTCTGAACTCCATGATTCTACGAGTAATTATTGACAAAGGCAAGAGATAAATACTAGAATAACTGGTGTGTCTTTTGTCAACTTTTTTCTCCAGCAGAGGGGTGGGGGGTGGTGACTGAGAACATGTGCCCATTACGCATGGTTATGCACTGGGCTTTTTTGTGTTATTAGAATTAGAAAACGAAGAAATACAGATGAATCTACAATAAAAACACATTTAGTTGCTTTGTTTGCTAAAAGAGATGGCTCTGATCTGAGCTGCGGACCGCGCCCTCCACTGTGGAGCTGCCTGGCATGATGGTACGGTCCACTTTAGGAGTGTCTGAAATACCATTACAAGATTCTTCCAGGCATGGATATGGGAGGTAGATTTTAATGTTTACGATTACAGGTAAGAAGAATATATAAATGTTTTGACCCCCCGCCCCAACCAGTTTTTTTACCTCTTTTGGGGGGGGGTCCAAGTCTTAATTAGGGGGGGGTCAAACCCCCCCAAAATCCCCCTGTAATTCATACTTTGGTTATAAAGTGGAGTATAAAGTGAGTTGGTACAGTATGAAGGTAAGTTTCAGGTTTTAAAACATCAGAAATGTGACTGACGCAGAACCACTGGACTCATCTTGATAAAAAACATTACTATTAAATATTAATGTTATCATTTTGAAATCAATCAAGACCTCATCAATTCAAATGCAAGACTCATTAATGACTTTTCACACTGTTGCACTTTTTGACAAAATACCGGTCAAAACAATCGGTGGGCCAGTACTCTCCAAACTCGGGATGGGCATCGGAACCAAAAATCTGGCATCGGACGGCTCTAGAGATTAAAGAGAGCTTATTTCCACCCGGTACCTCGGCACAGCAATTGCAGACACTGTTGCCTCTGTTTGCGGATCCTTCGATCCATCTGTAAAAATCTGAACGCCATCTTTAACATCCGGTCTCCATAGCATTCACTGATTAAATCTCCAGTTTTATTGTTGTGCTTAATCTTAAGAAATTCTAGATCTACACACAGGTTTTCTAGTTCCCACACAGGACTAACCGGCCACATCACACTTGCAATGTTTACGATTACAGGTAAGAAGAATATATAAATGTTTTGATCCCCCGCCCCAACCAGTTTTATTACCTCTTTTGGGGGGGGGTCCAAGTCTTAATTAGGGAGGGGTCAAACCCCCCCAAAATCCCCCTGTAATTCATACTTTGGTTATAAAGTGGAGTATAAAGTGAGTTGGTACAGTATGAAGGTAAGTTTCAGGTTTTAAAACATCAGAAATGTGACTGACGCAGAACCACTGGACTCATCTTGATAAAAAACATTACTATTAAATATTAATGTTATCATTTTGAAATCAATCAAGACCTCATCAATTCAAATGCAAGACTCATTAATGACTTTTCAGAGCCTAATACTTGGTCAAACTGAATTCAAGCCACGAGACGACCCCTGGAAAGGACCTCCCTCCCCCGGACAGGACGGAATCAAGGAATGAACGGTTGATTCCTTTACTCCCACTAAACAGGCGGAGGAGACCTTCCACGGGAAGGAAAGGGAAACGGGAAATTGGAGAAAAAATAGTCATAATAAAAGAAATCAACTCTCCGCGTCTCGTCCTCCAGAGCACGTTCCACTCCGACACGCCCCCCACTTCAAAGCAGCTGCTTCTTCTTCTGTGAGGTTTGACGGCAGCTTGCATCCACCATGTTGCATCGCTGCCACTGTCAGGTTTTATTCCAATTCAGTGTCCATTCATTTAAAGCCGTTTTTTACAGTCAAGTTGCCCTCAAAAAACAAAATAACACTTCTTCCCTTATACATGTAACCTTGTCCCCTGCCTGCCCTATTTTCCCTGGTTGTGTTATCGTTTCTTGTCTTTGTTGTGTAAATTTTCCGGATCAACGCCTCATGGCACTGGTCGCAGAGCCCCCTCGGATGTCCTCCTATTGTGAAGAGTACTGTTACGGTACGGTGGCACCGCTGGGGACGGGGTGATGCAAAGCCACAGGTTGCTGTGCATTTCAAACGGGGCGTGGTTTCATCCGGCTGCAGGGGGCGGAGCGACGACCGGCGACGAGCTGACGGCTCGCGGCGATACAGGAAGTTGAGCAGGTTTCTACTTTATGCAAACTTTATACTTAACGGCACTCGAGTTTGATGGGGACAAGCCCACAAACACCAGGGGCACCGAAGCCCCGTCGCCGGCGGTGTGACCCTACCATTAAGGTTGCTGTTCCCAACCCTCCCCCTGCCCATTATGACTTGCTCTTTCCATTGTGTTCCCGAACTTCCTAACATACCTGCTCTGTTTTGTATTGTGTGTAAATGTCGCCCTTTTGCTGTATCATCCCAATGCTGCTGCCACTCATGCCTTACCTTTTTCCACACTATGCCGTCTCCCTCTGATTTTGATCATTTAATACTGTCAACTATTACATCAACTATTACATTTTTGACTGCCTTTTGACAATTTGTCTGCTCTCTGGTTTCCTGGGGCTGCCTGAATGTGCTGGAACCCACATGAAAGTGACATAAGTTTTTCCCCTGTCTAACTATTCCTAAGTTGCTAAACAAGATTTCATAAAGCAGATCCTGATGATTTCTGGCTGAACCTGTCTTAATGCTTGCGCGGGCTGACACAGAATCACTATATATAAATATTTTGCTGCACCTACCCTGTTCACTCCATTCTAATACCATCACTATGGCAAACAATACAACAGAACACACATTCTGGTCGGTCATTATTTCACTTTTTTGACCACATCGAGATCGCAGTTATGCAGCCAATGCGTCCCAATTTTTGAATGAGTATGATTATTTATCCTGTACTTGTCTGTTTCGCACTAATTTTAAGTTATTATTTAGTATTAGTTAGTATTTTTAGTTACTCACCGATGCTGCCTTCATGGGAAACTCGGAACAACTCATTTGTTTCGGAAGTGATGATCTGTTCACTGGAACTTGAAAAAACAAAAATAAATAAAGGTCATTGTGGTGTGGGGATGGTCTGGTTGAGCAGCCACACCTGACCTGGATCGAGGTGATTGGGTCAGAGTGGCTGCAAACCTGTTGCTCGTTGGTTGGTCTAATGAGCAGCAGGTAAAACTGCCATCCCCACACTCACTCAGGACAGGAGCCCTAACATGACATGTTCGATCTGCTCCTGGGCTAATTCCAGCTAGCTTCCTCTCTACAATGAACTGGTGAACAACCCAAACTGTCTACAACAACCCAAACTGTCTACAACAACCCAAATTGTCTACAACCCATCGTCTTCTGTGTTGTCTTCTGTGTCTATATAAGTTTCGCAAATAATTTGCAAAACTTATATTTTATTAAAGTTTCTGAATTTGAAAATGTTGCACTTTTTGACAAAATACCGTCAAAACAATCGGTGGGCCAGGACTCTCCAAACTCGGGATGGGCATCGGAACCAAAAATCTGGCATCGGACGGCTCTAGAGATTAAAGAGAGCTCATTTCCACCCGGTACCTCGGCACAGCAATTGCAGACACTGTTGCCTCTGTTTGCGGATCCTTCGATCCATCTGTAAAAATCTGAACGCCATCTTTAACATCCGGTCTCCATAGCATTCACTGATTAAATCTCCAGTTTTATTGTTGTGCTTAATCTTAAGAAATTCTAGATCTACACACAGGTTTTCTAGTTCCCACACAGGACTAACCGGCCACATCACACCAACTCTTAACCATAGACTCCCATTTACAGTATTTTTCTATTTGATCTCCTGTCGAGTCGAAGGTCGTTCTTTGAGTCCTCTCTTTCTCACAGCATGTCTGCGGCACCCTTTTTGTTAGATGGCTTTCTCCACGTCCCCTTGGATTGACCAGTTATTGGCCACTCGTTGTTTCCGACGCAACCACAGTGGCGTTTCGCCTGCTTCAACGCGGAAAATTCTAACTGCTCCGAAACATACTCTTAGCTTGTGTAACATCTGTAGGTCCGCTGACACAGATTTTGCTGCAGATCCATATACGATACTCCTATTTTCCAAACTTGATCGAATTAAGGATACATGAATACATTTCGGAAATGCGGTTTCAGCTCCCCATTCCAATCCTGCAGACACCTCTTGACATTTATCACTTTTTTACATTTACTATCTACATAATTAATATGGTCTCTCCACGTTAGTCTCAGATTAAAATTCACTCCTAAGAAATGAAAACACTCAATTCGCTCCAAATTATTTCCATACTGTTTCAAATTGCCTTCCATAACTTTCTTGTAAAGAACATAGCTTTTGTTATTTTTGCACAGAGAATTTAACTCCCCATTTTGTCCCCCACCTTTCAACTTGATTAATTCCATCTTGAATTTTCTTAACTATGTGTTCAACATTTCTCCCTCTTCTTCACACAGCCCCGCCATCTGCAAACAGCGACCTCCCCATATCTTTTGGAATATTAACAAATATCGAATTTATCGTAATGGAAAATAAAGTTGCCGACTACACTTCCCAACATATTGGCTTGATAATTCTGACCCTATCTTCACCTGAATAGTTTCTCAATCTAAAAAGTCCATAACACAATTAAATATTTTCCCTCTAACTACTATTCAGTGCAATTTAATTAGAAGCCCCTCTTTCTCAAGCTTTCCTTAACATCCTCTAGACGAGTGTTTCTCAAATGGGGGTACTCGTACCCCTAGGGGTACTGCAGGGGAACTTAAATTATAAACAATGTGTTTAAACATAATGGTTATAAACACCAATCAGCCACAACATTAAAACCACCACTAAAAACCACTAATATTGTGTAGCTCCACTTCGTGACATTGACATGACATTTCACTGCATATATGTATGACCGTATGTGACAAATAATCTCTTGCACTTCAACTTGAACTTGAACTTTAAGTCGTTTTCAGACCAAAATTAGCGGGTTGACTTGGGCGATTGACACCTTTCCCATTGCCAGGAGAAATGCTGTTTTTTTTTTCTGGTATGTCACGTTCGGAAATCATGAACATGTCAGAAAAGGGGTGTGTCATGGTTCCAGCGTGATTGGGAACAAAACAGTAGAGGAGACAGCAACTCAAACAAACATCAACATAAAACTGTAAAACTTGAAAAAAAGGTATTTTGAGCCGTTCAAAAGAATCCGATCGTTCATGAATGACCCAACGACCCCACACCTGCAGCATGGATACTCCATGTTGGCGGTGTGTAGTCGTGCATAGATACTCCATGTTGCCGGTGTGGGCACTGGTCCTTTGGTGGCGGGGAGCAGGGACCTGCGGGGAGCGTGGGGGTTTATCCACTTTGGTCCCCATGGTGCGATCCCCACACTCACAACATTTTACAGTCCCCCATGCAAAAAGAAAATAACTTCTGATTTTGATTTTGGCTTTAAAATGGGATATGAAATGATGGAATGATACATATTTCTGTGTATTAATGCACCGGCGTCTGGAATCATGGGATTCGATCCGGTTGTCCTGTTCACTGAGTTCACGGAGGTGGAGCCAATTAAAACCTGTGTCTATGGGTCTGAGACCCGGGTTTTCCTTTCCCACTATTGCCGGATGTTAGCGGGTGTTACCGGATGTTTTGGTGCAGTGGGAAAGGGTTTGAAGTTTCATGTTGCCGGTACACACTCACACAAGGATACTCCATGTTGACCATGGTCCAGTTCAGACGCTCACATGCTCATTGTAGGCGCTTTTGGCGGTGGACAGGGCAAAGCAAGCTGCAATGCACTGTGTGACACCTTTCTATCATAGCAGCATTAACTTTTTCAGCAGTTTGTGCTACAGTAGCTCTTCTGTGGGATCGACCCAGACGGGCTTCGCTCTGCACGAGTATCAATGAGCCTTGGGCAGTTGACGGTTATTGACAGTCAACGACACACATGCAAAAAACTGTCATAATCGCAAGTTGTTAATGTTTTTCTAAAATGTGTAAAATAATCTACCTTTTTCTAGAGATATACATAATTTAATTTATACTTAAACACCACACCATCTCTCTAAAACAAAGCCGACAATACTTTTCTTAAGACTTTACTTTATTTTTCCGACGCCTTACTGGATTTTGAACTCATCACTCCCTCAACCAGTCGCGTGAACTGGATTTGGATTCGTTGTCACAAGTTTTTGTGGACTAATGTATTTTTTTTGATTTTTAGATTAATTCTGAAAATATAATAGGGATCACAGAGATAAAATATTAATCTAATAGATCCACAGACATCCACCAGGTAAGAAGGTAAATAAATACAAACGTACAGTTTATAATCTCAAACCACGGAGTCTACACCACACACCGGACTAGGTGGCAATGTTCATTCTGAACCAGAACCTGCACATTCATAGTATATATTATGATGACGTCATAAAGCGTCTTACTCTAAATCTCAACTCGTTCCATTTGTTTTCAAACGTGGGCATGTCAGTGAGGCACAACTGACAGGCTACTGTGGGTCAAATTTGGTCGGTTCTTCACTTATTTGTGCTCCGTATGTGGATTGATTTGGATGCAAATTAAAACACAAGGTGTTTCAGATAGTTTTAGCCCTGCTATAGATACTTTGGCGTTCGATGACTTGTACCTCCTGAATATTCATATCTCGCCCAGAAAATAAATCCGCTCCCTGCTCCTCGTGTGGACTTTCTCTTCTCCTTTTTCCTACCAGCTAAATAAAGCCATTTATTGTGGAATATGACTCAGTAGAAAACTTATGTTGCAACGTTATTCTCCTGCTGTCATTATAAAAATGAATGTCGGGAAAAGAGTTATTGTCTTCTTTCTCCCCACTCAAACCACACAGCGGCGCCCCACTTTAAAATGGCTATTATTTGGGCTTATATTATTCTACTATATCCAAAGTTCACAATTGGTATTAGGAGTTTGGAAAGGATAAAAAATAAAATGAACGCTCCACTTTGCCTTCGCTACGTCCCCCCCCCATCAGCACCCCCTTCCAACCGTCCCACCAAAACAGGGGTCTGTTACGTTGGGGACCCCACTTTAAATCGATATACAGTTTAATACAGCTTTTTTGTTTCTAATGAAATCTCCATGCCCTTTCAAACAAAAAATAAAATACGCACATACAGTACATCGTTTGTTAATTTTATTTTTTTCCCCCCTCGTAGTGCCAGCGAAGGGGGTACTCAGCTGAAAAAAAGTTCTTACGCTACTAAAAAAAGGTTTCAGAACCACTGCACGAAACACAGAACTGAATCCATACTATTCCTTCCTTTCCTGAACCGGCTTCGGTATGTAGCCACCATACCTCTTTCCTCAACAAGTACATTAACCTCTCATTTATCATACGTTCCATTACATTACAGGTGTTTGATGTCAAGGCAATTGGTCCGTGATTTCCAGGCGTGCTTGTATCTTTTCCAGTTTTCCTCACTGGAATAATGATCGCCTCCTTCCAGCTCCCTGGCAGTCTTAACCTCTTCTCACACTTTGTTATATAGCACCAATCATTTCTCAGGACTTCCCACACCTAATGTTTTATCGTGCTATAACTTATTTCATCTATACCAGATGCAGACTTTCCTGTTTTTTCTTGTATCCTTGATAACTCTCCCAAGCTGAAAGGAACATTTTGCCCATCATTAATACTATCATTCCCACGTAAAGCATCCACGTATTCAGATTTTGTATTCTCTCAGCTCATTCCTCCTTCTTCAGGCAAATTATTGGAGCTATGCACCATATAACAAAAGTGTTTGCCGTTAACTCAGCCTTTTCCTTATTTGTCACCGCGGTCTCATTTCCAGCGGTCAAAAGCGGGTAACTCCATTCCCTCCTGTCCCCTCCCATCTGTCTATCATCCCCCATGTTTCCCATTCTATCACAGTACTTTCTCCAGTGTGTCTTATTGTCCTCCTGACTACTGCCTGGGCTTGCCTCTACTGAATCATGTTCTAATATTTTAAACGCCTTATTTGTATTTCTCACTGCTTCCTTACACTTACTGTATCATCCCAGCAGCACCAGGCACCTGGCACCATCTTCTTCTTTGCCCTGGCTTTACTTTTAGGGACTTTCTAGTGCAGCCCTTAATATGACTTGCTTTATTTTGCTGTCAAGTGCTTCCATATTCATTCCATCATTAACCCGACTTAAGTATCTATAATTTCTCTGAGAAACAAAGTTGTCCCAATTAGCTTTCTCAAGGATCTATTTGCTACCCGTGCTCTCTATGGTCATGGAGGTAGTAATATATACCTTGCACCATATTGGGTAATGACCACTCCCTCTACTGTAGTTCCTTCTTGGTGCACCGTCCAATCACATACTGATGCAATGGTGTTTGATAGCGATATACGATCCAGTACGGATCCATTTCCTGCATCAACACCAGACTGGAGTCACTGTTTTGACGACTTGCAAAACTTCACTTCGACAGAAAATAAATGACTTGAGACTCGACTTGGACTTGGAAGTTAAAGACCCGTGACTTGACTTGATGCACGATGACAGGAACCACTTGTTTGTGTTTACTTCCATCCATTGGAACACTGAACTGAAACGCAAATGGGCAAACAAAAAGGTACTTCGTTTGGGCTCCGTCCCCCTCAGCGCATGTTGACGCGGCTCGGCAGATGTGCTAATAATCCTTAAATATTCCATCGTGCAATGTGACGTTTCCTTTTCAAACACAAGTTGGTGTTTAGAAAGTTGGAAGTTGTTCCTTGGGGTGTGATTGGTCAGCGAAGCCCCACGCCCCTCCATGTTTGTTTACATTTGCTCCGACGCGCAGACTACGTATAGCCCGGTGACTTTTTTGACCACATCGGGATCGGCAGTTATGCAGCTGAAGTGTCCCGATTTTTAAATGAGTACAGTATAATAAACAACAAAAAAACATTTACTTATAACATTATTTATCCTGTACTTGTCTGTATTACACAACTTTTAAGTTACTCACCAAAATAAGCGCAGAAGTCCGAGTCCATGTGTAGGCGTTATAACTCCATGTGTGGGCATTATAACTCCATTTGTAGGCATTGTAACTCCATGTGTAGGCATTATAACTGCATGTGTAGGCATTATAACTTCATGTCTAGGCATTATAACTCCATGTGTAGGCATTATAACTCCATGTGTGGGCATTATAACTTCATGTGTAGGCATTATAACTTCATGTGTAGGCATTATAACTCCATGTGTAGGCATTATAACTTCATGTGTAGGCATTATAACTTCATGTGTGGGCATTATAACTCCATGTGTGGGCATCATAACTTCATGTGTAGGCATTATAACTTCATGTGTAGGCATTATAACTTCATGTGTAGGCATTATAACTCCATGTGTAGGCATTATAACTTCATGTGTAGGCATTATAACTTCATGTGTAGGCATTATAACTTCATGTGTAGGCATTATAACTCCATGTGTAGGCATTATAACTTCATGTGTAGGCATTATAACTTCATGTGTAGACTTATTTTCCGCATGGGGGACTGTGAAATGTTGTGAGTGTGGAGATCGCACTGTGATGACTATGGCTGAACCCCCACGCTCCCCGCCGGACTCCAAGGGACGTCGGTACAGCCCCAAGCCGGTCTCCACTCCCCGCTGCCTAAGGAGTGGTGCACGCACCGGCAGCATGGAGTATCTATGCATCCATGGTGCCTTTGCCGGTGTCGGGTCGTTCATGAATGATCCGATTCTTTTGAACGGCTCAAAATACCTTTTTATTCCGAGTTTCACGGTTTTATCGTGTTTGTTTGAGTTGCTGTCTCCTCGACTGTTTTATTTCGTAATCACACTGGAACAATGACACGGCCCTTTTCCGAGGTGTTCGTGACGTCAAACATGACGCACCAGAAAACAAACAGCATTTCTTCTGGCAATGGGAAAGGTGTCAATCTCCTATTTTTAGTGGGTTGACCGGGGTTTAAAAAACTCTGATCAGCCCGCAAATTTTTGCTGTGAAAACGGTATCAGACAGGTTCTGATACCTTGTCTTTTCTCTTCATAAAGACTTCAGGTAAGACCGCAGTATCTTGGGGAAAAAGGGGGCTTGACTTGTGACATGACTCGCCTCAAAACGACTCGACTTGACTTGCCCAAGGAACAATGACTTGGGACTTGATTTGCATTAACTAAGGACTCGAATCGAGTTGACTTGCCCAAGGAACAATGACTTGGGACTTGCTTGAGACTTGGATAAGAGGGACTTGGTCACATGTCTGATTAATATCTATTCTTCTGTTACTGCCATCGTTTGAGCATACTAAATTATTTTCGTCTAGCAATTCTTCTATTACCTGACCATTACAGTCTGTTCTGTCACTCCCCCATAATGTGCCGTGTCCATTTAACTACTATTCTGTCCTATCTCCTCAAGTTTGCCTCACTCTAGTCTTTTGCACAGATTCCTAACTCGTTCCTTCCTGCCAATATTTCCACTACCACATATTCTTGTTGGTCTCCTATTCTCACTATTCTATGGTGTGGTTTGAGCAGCCACACCTGACCTGGGTCTAGGTAAATGGGAGCCAGGATCAGAGTGGCTGCATACCTGTTGTTCGCTGGTTGGTCTAACGAGCAACAGGTAAAACCCCCATCCCCACACACACTCAGGAGAGGAGCCCTTGTCATGACACACCTCCATCTGCTCCTGGGCTTATTCCATCTAGCCCACCCTCTACAATAAACTGTGACCAACCCCATTGTCTGTGTCTCTGTGGCGGAGGTCCCTGAAAACACCACTTGGGTTAGATGTGGTAGGCGAAACTGCCACACATATAAAACAAAATGTAAATGAGGTTTCAACAATGTCTGGCTTGTCTCTCCTACTAACCATGAACAGTTCGAAATCTTTCCCATTAGCAATCAAGCGTCTCGCATTCCACTGACATATGATAATTAAAATTATTAGTATTATCAATCTTGCTTGACTGTCAACGGAGTTCATCCGTCACGTCTTCCCATTTTAAGCCCATCAAATCCAAATGATGCATGCCAGCGTTCACGATAACCCCGGACCCTTTCAGTTTTGGATTTCATCTCAGCCGCTGCATTTATTACTCCTGCGTTAAAGGTCACCGAGGTCCTGTTCTCTATCCATGCTTCCTTCTGATCTTGCCTTTCTCCTGCTGCCACCTGTTCTATGTGACACACTCTCTCCTTTTTCTGTATTTTTTTTCCACCCTGCCATCTTAGCTGCCGCGGCATATGAGACTTTTTCCTCCACCCTTATCTGCAGCATCTCTACCTCTTATTTCATCACTTCACAGCCCCAATAAGCAATATTGTGATTACCATTTTCCATATTCATCTTCCCCACCGCAGGGAACCTTCTCTTTCCTTTGCACGCCCACTTGTTCCCCTGTATTAACACTGAGGGGAACTCCATAAATCCCCCCCCTTGCCACCGTTAAACCCCTGTTCCCCATCTCTTAAAACCCCTGGATACTGTGACTTTTCCCTCAACTTCTTTGCCTTCTCGTTCTGCACTTCAGTGTTGCATCTTATAAGCAAGTCACCATCTCCCAAAACTCTTGCATACTTGATTTCTCCAACTTGTCCTCCCAGGATTTTACTTAGCTCCAGCTGCTCAACTTTCTTTGCTCCCCTGTCTCCCTCAAATCTTAGCATTACCACCGCCATGGACACGCTCCACAACCTTCAGAGTTGTCGGATCTCTGTACTGTTCACACTACACCACTTTCTGTCTTGTGATGGTGAACCTTGCAGTCCTGTGGTTTTCACACTACATGACTGATCGGTGACAGGGGGGGTCACACATTACAAGATCGCTCATCGGGAGGAATCCCAGAGTCTGTCCGTCCCTTAACTACGTTCTGTCACGAAAACACACGAGAAGGGACACCGGAAATGACGCGATGCCATCCGCGGGACAGGATTATTTATTTTTTATTATATTCTTGATCACTATTAAAAAATAGCACGTATAAAAGCGGAATTGAAATAATGAATATATTATAAACCTCGATAGTAAAAAGTAAAATAAGTTTGTTGTGTGTTTCTGGCTGCCACTCCCATCTCTCCTTCTCGACTCCTCCCCTTCACTCCGTGTCTGCTCTCATTGGCCGCCGCTCGTTGCGTCGCTCCCGACTCGATCCCGACACGACAGGATATTAAACCTCCTTGATGTCTCGCAGTGGGATCAAGTGGGCAGTTTACACCGCCGGCACCGGGATTTTCCTCCGACCGGGGGCTTTGCTCGGGCCATCGCCAAAAACCCGTCGGCGAGCGGAGAATCAGGCCACAATAGCGCCGTCTGAACTCGGCGTCCTTCTCCTCACCCTCCCTCCCCTCACTCTCCGTCCCGCCTGAGCTCGCTCCGTCCTTTTTCCTGCCCTGCCGCCATGGCTCTCCTCCCTCTCACCGCCTCTCCCCACTCCCTCTCCTCTTCCTCACTGAGCTCCATGCCGTCGCTGCCCCCCGTCCGCCTCCCTCCCACCTCCCTGCCACCCTGTCGGAGTTTGGAAGGAACAGGCGGGAATATCATTCCGGACCTGTACAGGCCGTCGCTCGATATTCCTACAAACTTTTCCCACAGTTCCCACTCCCACGGCTACTGAGTCTGGATGTCTGTAATCCAACGTCAGTGACCTTTAATCAGTGGGATAATAAGTCGTAAACCGTGGCAATAATTCAAACCTTCCGCAACTTCCTCGTCCTCACGCATCCACTGCCAACACCACACACACACACACACACACACACACATGCGCGACCAGCATCCGCCTCGACCACCCTCCGGCAGAGATATTTAGACAAGAACGAAATTATTAAGTAAATTAATAAACATAATTACTATTAATAATAATAAGAATAATAATAAGAATAATAATAATAATAACAATTTCAGTGTAAAAACAGCATTAAGTCTAATTCATGACATTAGACTAAAGTAAGAAAAATAAGATAGAATAAAAATAAAAGTTGTCCAGTCCCTCGTTTTTTATTGTCGAGAATCCATTTGTAAATAGGACAAAGACAATGTAATAATAAAACATTTTTACAATTTAGTGGCAATTACACAGTGAAGCAAACTGCATCCAGTATATAACAATATTTACTGCTCATTGTTTATCTTTAGGTTTATTGTTCATATATTATTGTTTACTTCTGGGGTTTATTGTACATCACGCGCACACACACGCACACGCACACACACAAACACACACACACGCTTTCTCTTTCACACACAAACGCACACACACACACACTTATCCATCGTCTACTTTAGTGTTTAGGTTTATGTGCATTGACATGTTTTCTCATTTTTTTTTTTAATCTTTCCACCTCTCTGCCTTTCCCCCTCCCCCTCTCACTCTCTCTCTCTCTCTCCCTCTCTCTCTCTTTCTATCCCCTCTTTCCCCCCTTTCCAGCTCTCTCTCCTTCACACACCCGCCCCTCTCCATTTTTATCACCCTTTTTCATCTCTCTTTCTCCCTCTATCTCCCCCTTCTCTCTCTCTTGCTGCCTTTCCATCTCTCTCCCCCTTTCGAGCCCCCCTCCCTCTCTCTCTCTCTCTCTCTCTCTCTCCCCCCTTTCCCTCCCTCCCTCTCATTAGCTTGACTCCTCCGGCCGCCGTGCTCATCAAACAAAACGCCGTGCTCTCCTGCCGAGGATCTCATTCCTCCTTTCCTCTCATGTATTCCCCTCTTTCATTCCCCCCCCTCGGTTCTTCTCCTCTCCTTCCGCCCCTCGTTCCCTCTCGCCGGGGCGAGAAGCGGCGCCCGATCGGCGTCTCCCGGCTCCCAGACGTTCCTCTTCGCAACGCGTGACCTTCTCAAACTCTGCGAAACTCACTTTTCTCCCTCCCTCCCTCCCTCCTGATAATCTCCAGCCACCCAGTCAGGCTTATCATCTAATCCTCTCCTCTCCTCTTATATCCTGTTGCGTGGCTTCTCCTTCCCACTCGTCCTCCCTGTCTCTTCTCATCTGCCTCATCCTCTTCTTTCCTTATTCAACATAATGTCGGAGCCGTGGACCATGGAATAGTTAATGGATCCACCTTCCCTTGACATTGTATTCCGCACTTTTTTTTCCCTTCCTCCTCCTTTTTGCTTGAGTTGACGCTAATCGTCTATTGTCACATCTGTCATCTGGATAACAGCGTCGATCAAAGCACAATCACCGGCAACGCTGCATTCCCCGATGCATCACTGCTTCCACGTTGGTTTTACAAATCTTACGTCGTTTCAAGCATTCCCGCCGCCCCCCCTCGGCAACCGCGCCCTCAACGGGAGGGACTTCCCTCCGAAGCCCGCTTCACACCGAATCCCACAGCGAATCGGAAGTCCATTCGTTCCCTGCGCAGAGTGGGTTTGCTGACGTGAAAAAGCGCGAGAAGTGGTAAACGTCCGGCCCAGCGAGCGAAGAACACCAGCTCGGGCATTTTCCCATTTTCGTGTCACGATGTTTCGTGACATGAAACCCAGACGCAGTTCGTCCCACGGCCACAAGGAGGAGCGATTTGCCGATCACAATGGAGAAGGCGGCGCGGCTCTCGGGGGAGGTAGAGGGCCATCTAGCCATGTGAAGGTCGCCGGTTCGATCCCCAGATCCCAACACGAGGTAGTGTCCTTGAGCAAGACAGGCGCACAGCCCTGAGTGCTCCCTGCGTCCATTGGTGGAGGGAAAATTGTATGTCGCTTTGGACAAAAGCGCCTTGTGCTAAATGATGATGTAAATGATGTAATGATGTCATAGCAAGGATCATTTCACATTAATATACACGGTAGCTCATGTGCTCGGGTCACGGTTGCAACTGGATGTGAAGTCTTCTCTGTGTTTGGCCGTGAGACTCTGAAAGCCGCGTGGCCTGAGTTTACCGCTGCGATGAACAGCGTGGTATTTGGTGTGTTTACCACTACTCACTCTCACCCGTGGCGTCTGCCATTATTTCATCTCCACTCGATGTCGACTCCCATTGCTTCTGAATGGGTCCTTCTGGCCGCAATGTGAAGCGGATCGAAACGTCCCGTGGACGTACCGTGCAGTATATGAAAAGAGGCTGAAGTGCAACGAAGACTATCGATTATCCCTAAAGGGTTCCCTTTTTCATTTACTTTAACAATGGAGCCTCCAGCCATACTCGGCTTGACAAACAACTCCCTTTATTGATAATCAATAGCCTACAATGTACTTCAGCGTCTATTTTTTCCGCTCCCATGTACCTGCATGTGGAATTTCGATTCCTATTTTAATCAGAAGTAGATTTTTGAAGTATGAAGTATGCTATGGTCCGGCAAAACAGTGAGAGTCAACGGAGAGCAGAAAAAAATATCAACATAAAGATATATACACTGTATAAAGTGTATCTCTGTTTTGCACACAGCAACTGCCAAAGCAACCAGTCAACCGGAGCGGCAGCTGATGGACGTTATCTGCAGGTTAGCGGCGAACACCACGGTGACGTGTTTTACACCACCTCCACCTCCCTTTAAAAGACACGAAGCCTCTTACGAAACATCGTATGAAAAACTGCACCGGATACGGCCCCGGCGCCCTAACCCTCCGGGCGTCTGCGCGGGCCCCGGAGGACGGGCCCCCTCGGCGCCAGTCACACCCCGGTCCGCTGGCGCCGCGTTCTGACGGAAGCTTTTAACAACAAAAGTTCCAGCTTTTATGATGTTCAATCGCGAGCGGCTGACGCCTATTTTGTCATTTCTCTGCATCTCTGCACACAATCCGGCCGAAACACGGAGCCCCGCCCGGTCGGCCCCCTGCTCGCCGCGAACCGTCCCTGTAAGCAGAACGCCTCCGTTTCGGAATTCTGCTGAATTCTGTCCGAATTATTTATTTTTGGTGGAATGCAAAGTGTAAATTGATCACATTCGATATGAGCCACGCTAAAGGCCGTCACCCGTTTTGAACGTGAATCTAATCCCCGGCAATTATTTTGTGCCCCCCGCACGCGTGACTCACGGACCTCGGTGGAGATTCGGTTCAGGACTCTTTGGGCTCTGGGCTCTTTTGGGTGGAGAGCGGAGTCCGGGCTCAGCCTGTCTGTCGGTCTGTTA
Source organism: Zeus faber (assembly GCF_960531495.2). NCBI lineage: Eukaryota > Metazoa > Chordata > Actinopteri > Zeiformes > Zeidae > Zeus > Zeus faber. Next base: position 4,132,138 of record NC_137208.1, read on the forward strand.
CCGGGCGGTGAACGAATGACTCCTTTGCCGGAGCGACTTGCGTCTCCGGAGTCATTGAAGGGACGCAACGAAAGAACCCGAATCAGCGCCGTCAACCTTCTGCTTCTTTTCAAACGTTCCATTCAAACTTTCCATCCACCCGCCGGTGTCGGCGAGCAGATTAACGGGCCTTGGAGGTGAAAACGCATGTGATGTCAATCGATGCGCCGCCGTGACATCAGAGCGGGCGCCGCGGGCTCTGATCGGCGTCTCAGCGACCCCGAGGTCCCCGTTCCCGGGGGCCGGCCCCGTTTAGCCCGGCAAAGCGCCGTTCATTAGCGGGACCTGAATGGTAACGAGTGGAGCGGGGCCCGGTGCCTGAATGATGCATGCTGGGAGGTGTCGAGGAGGGCAGGGCGGGGCGCCGCCTGCTCGCATAACACACACGGAGGCGCTGGTCAGTGCGGGGCATCCATCTATCTGTCTGTCTGTCTATCTGTCTATCTATCTCTCTGTCTGTCTGTCTGTCTATCTATCTATCTATCTATCTATCTATCTATCTGTCTGTCTGTCTGTCTGTCTGTCTGTCTTCATATGAGGGGAAACAACGCTCTCAGTTAGATATGGATGGTGCCCTCGCACTGTTTGGCTGAGTGGAGGTGGGTGGGGGTATTCATCACCGTAATGAGGACAACAGATAATTGTTGGATAGGAAATCTGGATGCGCAGAAAAATGATTTGCAGGCCATAATAAGGCTGACGGCGTGGAACACTGAGGGGTTGTTCATTGGACGACGTGAATGGACGGAGACTGAACTATTTCTACCTGGATTAAAAACACGAGACGAAACACGTGTAGGTGACGAATAAACCTCTTGAACCTTGAACGAGAGGTCTGTGGAAACTCGCTCGACTCGGACACAAACATCCCTCAAACAAAACCCGACCAAACAGTTCGAACCCACGCGTGACACCTCGTCTCGTATCTGTGAAAAAAAAAAAAAAGGCGAAAGGTTCCGTGCGGGGGGACAACTTCCACACCCGTGCACTTCACTTCACAACAACACCTTCCGCCTCTTCCTGAAAACTCCAATGTTTTTGTTGCCGTTCTTTTTTTTTTTTTTTAAGAGGCGGCATTTGTTGCGTCAGTGAACCCCTCTCACGGCCTCGATGCCCCCCGGGACCCGCCGCCCGCCGCCCGCATGCCAGCCCGCCGCCCGTCAGAGTCGGGCGTTTTTTACCCCCAAACCAACGGGGGTGGGCACCCGTTCATTTGCTCATTCGGAAGAACGTGTGGTGTGGATGGACCTACATGCATGTCCACGTCACGTCGATGCATGTGGCACGCACGCGCAGAAACACCTCCCCTCTGCTCGCTTGGCGACAAAAAGTCCTTAATGAAAAACCTGCTGGTGACGGCCAAGGTCGGTTGGGAGATGAACAATGTGCTCGGGGGGGTCTGCCAGGCGCATTCAGCCACTTTGGATTGAGCTCCGCTGGATGGGAGACAACGAGCGTTGCGATGAAGTCAACGGCGAAAACACCCTCACATCATTTTCTCCGCGGCAACGGGAGGAGGAGAGACTTGTGGGGATGAATGTCAGAGCTGAGCATATTAGCTGTCACTCAGTCAGTCCCAGGGGAGTTAGCCAGGTAATGAACGAGAGAGGGAGAGAGAGCAAGAGAGAGAGGGAGAGAGAGAGGGAGAGAGAGATTTTTCAAACGTAAAAGACAATGAACAGATTGAACAGAATGAACAGCGCACATTTGACGACTGACATCCGCAGATTTCCAGTCTGTTCCGCGCACACACATAGCGACTGCCATCTTTGAGGAGCGCAAATCGGAAGACTGAGAACAGCAGGGTGCAGCTTGTTGGTGCTCCAGCACTGGCCAGGATGAAGAGCACCGCCAGACAACACCGAAACAAACAACGGACAACCTGGACTACACTGGACGACCTTGTACTGCCACGACTCAGACCGATCTCAAATCGTTGCCAAAAATCCCCTGAAAAACATGTGATGTGGCCCTAGTTTTTGGGCGGTGATCAGCAACCCGACCCCAACCTGTTCTTTTACTGCAGCTTACTTTACTTTGTTGGAGAGAATGAGAGCCCTGCTCTTGTAAAGTTGGCTTGAGCAGCCGGCTTGACCCGGCTGCTGTCCTTGGTCCTGAATGGATCGCCGACGCGTCCCTAATAATGCAATGTACTCTACGTCTATTAGGTTTTGTTTGTCATAATGAAAACAATAAAAGCACAAAAAGATGATTGAGAAACTGCTGCCGTTATTATTTTTGGAAATCTCCAGGCACAGGTGAGCTATATATAGATATAAAGTTTTCTTATGCTCTTTTTATTGATCAAATAGCCTTTCAGGACATTTACATTGAGCTGCAGCGATGCCTTTTGGTAAAATATGAAGTGAAAACAGCCCGAGCTTGTTCATCACTAAGGGGTCAATATAGATGGAAGGCTCACTATCTATAGCATAATTACCAGCATGAAAGGCCTCGGATATCTTTTGTGGCTGGGGGCAAGATCGCCCCCCGCTGCCTTAGTGCCAGAAGCTTCAGTAGGGGGAGGGGATAATGTGCAGCCAGAATGTTCTGTAAGGGACATCTCTGAGCCCAACGTATTATTTATTTTAAAAATGTTTCTCTCCCACACTCTCTCTCTCTCGCCCTTCCCCCCGTCCCTCCCTGCCACCCTCTCTCTCTCTCTCTCTCTCTCTCTCTCTCTCTCTCTCTCTCTCTCTCTCTCTCTCTCTCTCTCTCTCTCTCTCTCTCTCTCTCTCTCTCTCTCTCTCTCTCTCTCTCTCTCTCTCTCTCTCTCTGTCATTGTGATGTGTTACTCAGAACTGCAATCAGAGAGGCTGACCTTTTAGGAAACGGTGAGGCTGCTGCCGCCAGGGCTTCAGCCGGGAAACACTGCGCCAAACAAACTCAGTGGACTCCCAGATGTTTATCTGGAGCGCAGCTTGCGTAACCTGCCATTTATCAAGTCTTGATCCTGAGAGGAGATATCGCTGAGAGAGCTGAGCTCGTACCACACACTTCTTCAACCGGGTTGTAACCCCAACACACCGGCCGTGTTGATAGATCAAGACAAACACAATATCCCACGGTTGGACGACGACCTGCAGAGGAAGCAACAGAGAGTTCTTAAAAGAAGATGGAGTTGATAAACAGAAGAGGAACAATGAGGTGGAATCAATATAAACTCAGGAAAAAAGCCCTCATTTAGATGCGTAAGAGCGAGAACGACAGTAAGTGACGGCTTAGTAATGTAACGCACCGTGAAATTAAACGCATCTAGTGCAGTTGGTCCCAAATTGGGATTAGTGACATGTGTCAATCCTTAAAATCGTCAGGTTTCGGTGGATAACAGTTCAGGTCCCAGAATTCCATTCCCCTTATACCCATGTCTTCACTCCGAGACGTTCATTCTTTCCATCTAAGGGTGCTATTTTGTGAATGTTATCAACTGCTTGCTGACTAGTATTTACTTCTCGCACACACCTGTTCCTTGCATTCTTGCCGGGAAAGGTGGCGGAGCGGCATACGGAGGAGAACACGCACAAGGCAACTACATTGAATGGCTGTCTTAAAATACGGAAGCTGAAGAACATTGTACCAAATATGGTATTCCTGGAACAAAACGACCGCGGGGCTTACCCCTTTCAAACACGTTGTTGAGCAGCTCCGTCGAAAGGAACCCAAGTGTAGCATTTTAATTTGCCGGCCTTTACTGGTACCAACACAATCACAATTATTTCACACACAAACAATTTCACACACAAACGCCAGCATTAAGGGGCAGCTGCCCCTTAATGCTGGCGCACGGAAATGTCATCCCGGCGGTCCGGTGGGACGCAAACCATTGTTTTCTGATCAGGCGGAGCCGGTTTTGAACCAAGCCCGTCTCGCCAGCAATCAGAGGGAACTGTGTTTTTGTGCATTGCGTGAGGATTTTAACAACCCGACCTGATGTCTGGGACATACAACGAAGCATCGCAGTTCATCTGTTTGTGACACAATGTGAAGGAAAGACCTGCAACAAGTAATACGGTAAATTAAACATGGAGGTGAGCGCATTAAAGGTGAAACAATTGACTGAGTTGTCGGTACATTCAAATGTCACATCATGAGGTAGCTTTTGGCCTTAGTCACCTCCACTGAGTCCATGGTGAAAAACTTTGTTCCTGGTCCATCTACTCTACTCTATATAACACTGACTATTTTCGGGGAAAGTGCCAAGACAGCCCCGTGACAAAGGACGCTGCCGAAAGCAACGCCGGAACAAAGACGTCTCGTTCTCTGTGTAGAAGGACGTCAGCTAAAGAAAGGGGAGTCTCAGGGGAGGCGACATATTCGAGCCAAATTCCCGACGTGGCTGATCGGGTTACGAGAGACTGGTGCTCCCCCTCGTGTCAGAAAAATCACACTTCGTAACTCAACCAGTCCAGCGGAGTCTGTTACCGCAGCCCTTCCCAGGCCTTGTCCTGACCCCCGAACCCTAACCTTCACACGTGCGGCGGCAAAAGCAACAGGAAGTGGTTCATCCTCTGTGTCACCAGCGGGAGGGCGGGCGCGGAGGCGAGAAAAGTTGAGCTTGGTTCAACTCTATGCAAATGAGACGTGATGCACCTGGCACAAACTGTAGAAGATCAACGGCGGGTTGTTAGATTGTAAGAATACACAATCTGTTATTTCTCCCAGCGACAGCCCAACGACATATGGTTCTGATAAAAATTGAGGCAAGAAACAGGCCACGCAGAAGCCGAATGGGGTTCATTTCTCATCTTATAACGGCGGGATCAAGCGTTTTTCAACAACATCCGGGAGATCCTAAACAGCCCGAGCGCCACAGGCCGATGTTGTTACTTTTAAACTAGCCATTACAGACGAGAAAATAATCAATATTCAGCTTCTGCACGGCCTGTTTTATGCCAAAATGTTTGTCGTAAACATTTTTTGTTGGGTTGTTTAGAGGAAATAAGAGATGGTATATTCAAACATCGCTACCGTGGCAGTTGGGCCTACCACACGCCACCCAAGTGGCATTGTCAGGGATCTCTGGCACAGAGACAGGCTACGAGGGTTGCAGACACAGTTTATTGTAGAGAGTGGGGTAGTTGGAATTAGCCCAGGAGCAGATGAACATGCGTCATGACAAGGGCTCCTCCCCTGTGCGTGTGTGTGGGGATGGGGGTTTGTTGCTCGTGAGACCAACCAACAAGCAACAGGTGTAAAGCCACTCACATCCGGGATCCCCAATTACCTAGACCCGGGACAGGTGTGGCTGCTCAAACCACACCCTCCCCGCACGCAATATTTAAATTTTTACAATACATATGTATCCCCTTGGTATACATATGTATCCTCTTGCTGCTAGCTTGGTACTGCACCTTAGTACATTAATAACATACCACATTTGACTTCTTGAGTATATTAAGACTGTCCTTAGTCTTGTTGTGTTGTTGTGTCTATTGTTATTGTCTTTTCGCACTTTCATGTTATATGTTGTGTGTTACAAATATTACTTGCACATTTGGAGTATAGGGAAAGGCAATTTTGATCCTCTGTGTAATTACGTGTTGCATGGTACAATTGACAATAAAGTACACTTTGAACTTTGAACTTTGAACCACAACAACATTGCTACGTGCGATCCCAGAGTTTGATATGCATACGTCCAGGAGTGGCAGGTTGCGGGAGAGGAGAGACATCTACGACCTGGCGTCAGCGAGGGCAACGTAGGGTAACTGGGCGAGGAAAACGTGCCATCGAAACCACTAGGGGGGGAAAAATGGAAGAAGCCTCGGGAAGGGGCCTCAAAGAGAGGGATGAACCTTCCAGGACGGTCAGGCTGCCCCTGCCCCACCCACACGTCTATGGATATTCTTGAAAACGTTGTATTTTCTCTGTGTTTTATACCCCGCCCACACTGAAACGAAGAATGAAACTGGAAACGGAGCTTTGTAAAACACCTTCCGGTGTGGAGATACATTTTCGTGGAAACTACATTTTCGTGTATTCGTGGAGGAAGTACAAACGGCGCCACCAGCGACGCCCGACGCCCGTGGTGTTGTTCTCCGTGTCTCCACCAGGGGGTTAAAAGTCTCTCCAGCTTCAGGAACGGCGTCCGTACAGCGTTGTGTGTGGATATTATGAAGAAGCTCAACACGCGGCACGCTCCTCATGTTCTTCTGTGGTGTTTGACATCAAGTTGCATGACATATTACCACCCCCCGTGGACGGAGATATCTCCATTCAAACAGAGGGGGAAAAATGCGTTTATATTATTGTTATATGAATGCGTCATAAAAATCTGTACGCGGTGTGGACGGGGTCTTAGAATGCATTTGTACACATGCAGCATTCACATCCACTCACATCTGGATCTGCACAAAGAGAACAAGATAATATGGCCGAGTGCTCGCGTGTGCTGAGCGGTTTTCCTGACAAATGCAGAGGAAGACTTCCGGAATGAGTTTTAAAAGAACAAAGCTGCATCTCCAAGGCCCTGGCACCCGTCCAAGCGGAAAAGAGACGCAGGCATTTGGAAATATGCACACATGCATACGTAGACAAGAAACACACACATACGTGTAGACACACACACACACCTTCATATCAATTGTGGCGCACACTGCTTTCAGAGTCAAAGCAGCAAAGACTTCCAAGATAAAAAAAAAAAAAGCAACAGCAAAATAAAATAGCAGGCAGGCAGACTCAAACACACACACACGCAAGCACGCACGCACGCACACACACACACACACACACACACACACACACACCTTAAACTCTGACACACCTCATCCTCAACGGGCTCCTCTGGTGAAATGTGTGGTGGAAAGTAAACAAAAAAAAGAAAATACCGATAAAAGGTGGCGGTGTGCACATCCAACCCGATTTGGGCTCAGGCGCAGGGTAGAGGAAAGCAATGGCGAGAAAATAAGATTTCTCGCTGAAATCTCAGCTCCCTCATCATTTATTTATGCGGCGTTTCGGCATCAAGGTACCAGACTCCAACACCTTTCAAATCCAAACCCTGTTGCCTGGAATTCACTTTTTCTTAAAATAATAATAATAATAATAATATAACAATAATCATATTAACAATAACAATAATAATAGTAATAATAATAGCATTAACAATACTACTACTACTACTAATAGTAATAATATATAATATAATAAATTAGATTAGATTAGATTCAATTAAACTAATTGTCATTGCACAGAGTACAAGTACTGAGGCAACAAAATGCATTTCTCTGCATTTTACCATCCTAGTCACTGACGTACCATGGAGCAGTGGGCTGCTTTGTTAAAGTTCAATGTTGGGATGTGCTTTATGGTGCTTTATAAATCAACAGAAAACTGCCTTTACAATTATATTGTATTATATAAACCTATAAATAAATAAACTAAGGTACGTGGTTAAACTGACTTTATAGAGGATTTATAATGAAATGAATAGTGTGTAGTGGGCGACACCTAAAGCACAAAAAGTATGAAAATATGTTCCTTGTATGATATAATTCTTGTGGTTATTGTAACCAGTAATTATAAATCAGAAGGTTTGTATACATTGATATCTCTGGAATATCTATAAATTCTGACACTGAAGTTATTGGGTTTTTATTTTGTATAACTTACTCTGGTGTGTGTCAGTTGTCCTCAGAAGGGTATATACTGTATTTATGACTTTTAATACGCTGCGCTTTGTGTAATCCAATAGTCCTCTGGGAATACTTGAACTGAATTTTTTTTCAAAGATAATAATGTTTAATAGTAATAAAACAATACATGTCACTGTGACTTTGTGTGAGTTTGTATCTTATATTCCTTTAGTTGAAGTCCAACTGCGACTATATCTGCGGGATGCACGGATTATTTACTTCGCCACACATGGGTAACTGCGATCAGATGAAAAACAAGGGCAAATTGCACCCAGCTGGACGTCCAGTCGGCGAGCAGGTCGACTGGAGTCGACGACGCTGAGAGCCCGTCGTCCTGGCTTTCGCCTCCGCCATATTTTATGAGTGCAGATCTTCACTCGTAACGGCCCTAAATGTAAATTCAAGTGCGAGGTGTAATTCTACCGGATCTCTAATTACCTTTAAATACCTGAATGTATCACCCTTGTATCGTCGAGTTAAGCAGCAGTGTTTCCAAACAGTCACTTGCAATGTATAAATAAATTAAATCCA
>NC_137208.1:4145341-4210341 GCF_960531495.2 Zeus faber
CCTACGTCCTACACTTGCCACCGTCCTACACTGACCTTTGCCTATGCTGACCTACGTCCTACGTTGACCTCCATGCTACACTGACGACCGTCCTACGCTAACCTCTGTCCTACACTGAACTCTACTACACTGACCTCCATCCAACAGTGACCTCCGTCCTACGTTGACCTCTGTCCTACATTAACCTCCGTCCTACATTGACCTCCATCCTATGCTTCTCCACTGTAGCAGCAGCAGCAGCGGCTTCAGCACCAAGGATCCATCACTCACACCCTGTCTGGCTGGGAGGCTGCAGAGAGAGGGGGGAAGCAGAGAGAGAGAGAGAGAGAGAGAGGGAGAGGGAGAGGGAGAGGGAGGGAGGGGAGATAGAAAGACGGGAGGTGGGGGACCGGGGAGGAGATAGAGCTGCGCATACAGGCAGAGAGCAACAGAAAGAGAGGGATGATTTCATTTGGGTTGAATAAATCAAGGGTGAAGGAGAACAGGCAGCAAACAATAAATAGATGCAGAAAAAGACAGAGCGAGAGATGAAAGGGAGAGAGAGAGAGAGAACGGGCGAAGCAGACGGAGCATCGCTGCAAATTCTCCGCCGTCTCGCTAATATCACATATCTCAAACATTTATTAATAATCCCCTTGCACGGCCACTCATCCATTTATGCACTTATTCACCCATCCACCCATCCATCCATCCATCCATCCATCCATCCATCCATCCACCCACCCATCCATTCATCCACCCATCCATCCACCCATCCATCCATCCACCCACCCATCCATCTTTCTGCCCACTCCTCTATCTACCCGGCCTCATCCTGTCTGTTGATATGAGTGACAGCTGGATAAGGAGGGAAAGAGCCGTTATGATGCATGTCATCCTCCGACGCAGCGATCACAACCTATTAGCTGATCAGTTAACGCTCATTAGTTCAGCACAGAAGAAGGACAAAATATTATATAATATCAGAACCACATTTATGTGTCTACGGTATATGTGAGAAATTCATCATGGTGATATGTGCGTTACTACAGGTGATTGGCATTACAGAAAAAAAACGCTTCATAGTCTGAAAAATATATATAATCAAATTACATTTTAATAAAATAAAATAAGATAAAGTGTAAAAAAGTGAAATATACACAAATAGCAAAAAATAATTATGAAATGGTATTTTTTAATTAATATTTGTATTAATATATTAGATACTTTACCCCCCTATACTGTAGGGTATATAAGGGTATATACTGTAGGCTATAAATGTTATATAGGGTATATACTGTAGGCTATAAATGTTATATAGGGTATATACTGTAGGTTATAAAGGGTATATAGGGTATATACTGTAGGTTATAAAGGGTATATAGGGTATAAACTGTAGGCTATAAAGGGTATATAGGGTATAAACTGTAGGCTATAAAGGTTATATAGGGTATATACTGTAGGCTATAAATGTTATATAGGGTATAAACTGTAGGCTATAAAGGTTATATAGGGTATAAACTGTAGGCTATAAAGGTTATATAGGGTATATACTGTAGGCTATAAATGTTATATAGGGTATAAACTGTAGGCTATAAAGGTTATATAGGGTATATACTGTAGGCTATAAATGTTATATAGGGTATATACTGTAGGCTATAAATGTTATATAGGGTATAAACTGTAGGCTATAAAGGTTATATAGGGTATAAACTGTAGGCTATAAAGGTTATATAGGGTATATACTGTAGGCTATAAAGGGTATATAGGGTATATACTGTAGGCTATAAATGTTATATAGGGTATAAACTGTAGGCTATAAAGGTTATATAGGGTATAAACTGTAGGCTATAAATGTTATATAGGGTATATACTGTAGGCTATAAATGTTATATAGGGTATAAACTGTAGGCTATAAAGGTTATATAGGGTATAAACTGTAGGCTATAAAGGTTATATAGGGTATATACTGTAGGCTATAAAGGGTATATAGGGTATATACTGTAGGCTATAAATGTTATATAGGGTATATACTGTAGGTTATAAAGGGTATTGGGTAGAAATGATCAACGGTGGTTAGTCTGGTTGTTATGTAAGAGCTGAAGTTATGTGGACTGGGGTCATCCAGGACACCAGAGATAGCACTAGAAATTAGTGATTGTGTGTGTGTGTGTGTGTGTGTGTGTGTGTGTGTGTGTGTGTGTGTGTGTGTGTGTGTCTGTGTGTGTGTGTGTGTGTCTGTGTGCGTGTGCACGCGTGTGTGTGTGTGTGTGTGTGTGTGTGTGTGTGTGTGTGTGTGTGTGTCCATTGCAGTGTCCATTGGAATTGCTCCTGTCCAGACCAGTCAGGGTGATTAATGACTTTCTCTCTCTCTCTCTCCAGGTTTTGCTCTACATTTTTTCCCGTCCTCTTTTCTCCGTTATTTTTTGTACCTTCACTCTAAGACTCTTTCACCATATCTCCATTATGTCCCCCCCTCTCTCTCCCACTAGCTCTCTCTCTCTCTGTCTCTCTCTCTCTCTCTCTCTCTGTCTCTCTCTCTCTCTCCTTCCATGTCTTAAATAGAGGTTGATCCATCGTTTCCTTGAGCGACACAATGCTTATTCCAGAGCATTAGAATGATATATTACTGTTATACAGTAGTTATTAGGGATACAACAGTACACGGTATGTTATCAAACCGTTCGGTACCACCCCCACCCCACCGTTCAATACTACCATGTGAACCGTGGTATCACGGTAGAACGCAGCGCACGGGCGTGGCGCGTTGTGCAATAAGTGCTGCTTCCTATTGCATCCACTGTTGCAGCTCCACCCGCCACGTCAGCGTGCGGGGTGGGGTCAGCATTCTCCACGGAAACACCAGATAAAACTACAAAGTGTTTTTGTAAAGAGTGGAATCAATCAAGGTGCCCAGTGGGAAAATAGCCCTGGGATGGGCGTGTCCCTCTGTATTCCAGGCTTCTCTTGAACGGTTCTTTTGCAGGAACGAACGGAAGCGAGTCTCGCTGCGTGATGAGTTGTTCTTTTTGTCGTCAGGTTTTACAGTTTTACGTCGTGTTGTTTGTTTCCCCCTCCCATGTAAGAGATATCCTAAGCTCCTCCCTCGCCGGGAGGTGCCCTGCCTGAAGAGGAGCGCACCCACTGTCACGTCAGGTTCACAAAGCGAAGGCACCACACACTGGTCTGACTGTGAGCTTTTATTTGACTATTATTATTGATGTGTGAAAAACACTGTTTATACCTATTCTGCACAAAAAATATTGTTAACGTACTATAGTATTTATTTATTTCGTTTTTATTGTGAAACATTCTAAAAATATGATACAAATAAATCAATAAATATGAACAAAAAATTTTTATTTGAGTGATCCACTATCCTGGACACCTCCCGTCCCAGTTGCTGAACAGGCTTGTAATCTGAAATACGGAAATAATACAGGAGCACCATGGGAATGCAGTAAAACACTTATGTCGAATGGCTTGAACTTTAAAATGATATAGCAAATAAAAATAAGAGAGAATAAGGCCATACACATAAAAATTTAATAAAAGTAAGAGTAATAAAATAAATAAAAATAAAAATAAATAAAATAAAACAAAGGAATATATCAAAATATATCAATAAAATAATTGCGCCTTCAGGTTGACTCAAGGGGAATGCCAATGAATAAACGTGAGCTTTTAACAGAGACTTGGAGGTCTCCACGGTTGGAGCAGATCTTATGCGTATAGGCGAGCTATTCCAAAGATCAGGGGCCACCACGGCGAAGGCGCGGTCTGGGTATAAAGATACCGAAACCGCACCGTCGCCACCGTGATGCCCACGGCAGCGTACGCATCCCTGGTCGTTACTGCTGCGGCTACAGTCGCTCACATCGTGCTGGCTCAACAGGCTTCACAACAAACCTGAAAACGCATCCCGCCGTCGGACGAAGTGCGTCTGTGCATCGCATCCCATAATATGTCAGGGGAAATGGAAGAGACGCTTCTTTTCCGGTACAACAGCGGGTCGTCTGCGTGGCTGGACGTGCCCCACGTGCCACGGACGAGGGTCGAAACGTGAACAAAAATAAAAGAAACAGCAGGATATAGTGATGATAATAAGACGTGTCGACGGTGAATGCAGTGTGTTGTTCCGCTGCCGTGATGGTTGAATTTACCTCTGGGGACTCATGACGCCTTATCTTATCTCATCTCATCTTATCCGGCCTGTGCATGTGAGGGCTGGTCGTCCTCATCCTCGCTGACCGTGCAGGGCTCCAACCGCGGACGTTTACGTCCAAATCCTCGGACCGCGTCCAGAATCACACACGGTCACCGCGGTCGTACAACGGACGGGATGTGGCGAGCACCGGAACGACGTCCAGACGCTTCTACGGTGCTTCCCACCACCTTGTTTCTACCACTGCAAACTTTTTACAATGAAATAATCCCACGGGGCTACACCACCGTCATGTTAATCAGTAAAAACATCACATATCCCTAGAACTGTGCTTATTATTATTATTATTATTATTATTATTATTATTATTATTATTTTAAGAATTGTTATTATAAGAATTATTATTATTATTATAAAATGCCGTTCCCCAAGTATAATGTAAGTATCATATGCAATGTCTCCATCTTTCTTATTATTTCCTAATGACTCCAAATTTTTGTATGCAACATTTTTGTATGCAACGAGTCCATCTACTGGTCAGTGAGAGTACTCCAGACGTGTCGACCGCAGGAGGACGCGCGGCCCGTCCAATGACGTCATATGCTGAAGTCGTCCGACAGCCGATGACGCCGGCAGAGCCCCGAGCCCCGTACCACCAGGCAGGATTTTCGGGGTTAGCGAGGTCTGTTCAGGTTTCAGTTCAGGGGGTGGGGGGGCTTTTCACCGGGGTTACGTCGCCATGGTAACTCCTGCCGCACAACTCACCTTCTCCGGAGCAGGTCACGTGGGGGATAACGGATCGACAGGTATGAAAGCACCGGCGACTGACCGCTCCTCCTGGAAAATGGCCTCGTCATTCCTGGAAGGATCCTTCGGTGCGCGGGCAGTGAGGGGGGTCTCTGAGGAAGGAAGGAGGTTTTAGAGGCCAACAGAACCCTTCGGCTCTCCCCGACAAGTATCTGTATGAAAGATATCGATTCTCGGCGGAGGGACCCTAGTGCCGGGGCTGTGAGAGAGGCCGTCACGCAGACTTTTTGTTTTGTTTTGCCTAGACAAAAAAAAGAAAAGAGCAGGACAGAACAGAACAGAACAGAACAGAAGAGAACAGAACACAACACAACACAACACAACAGGCCCTTTCCCCCCCGTATTTTTTATTTCTCCCATTCCTAGAAACAGAAACAAATATCATACATTATTCACATATATACATTTTAGTTTGATTGTTACCCATGCCTGGAAATAAATTGCGTTCCTTGAAATACCTTCTGTACCTTCTTGTTTTTTGGGGGTTTTTTTGATGAGAATTGTTTTGTCCTCAGTCTGGGGTTCTGATGTCCTCCCATCGTCTGCTCCAACCTGGAACGAGCACAACAAACGACACAGTCCATTTTAACATTTTAGCCTCGTCCCTTCGCAAGGCTCACATGAAGAATGATGCAAATGTCCCTTTGACCGCGCTTTTTGGATGAAGGTTCATTCTTTGGTGATCCTCTCGGCCGTAGGCTCGGGGGTTGAGGGGGTTGAATAATTAAGCAAATTTTAGCGAAATCAAGCGAAACGAAACTCGCAGAGGTGGAAGCAACTGATTGACTTTTGGATAGCGAGCACCTGCAGCAGTTGTTTGTTCCCCTTGAAGACCAACACCATTAGCGAGTCATTAAAGAGGAGTCAATTACAGCCGAGTGTCCACACTCCCACCGTCTGGCTGAAGATGGGCAAACTGAGAGCCCGGATAGAATTGTTAACAGAAGAGTAGAGTGTGGCCCCGGCTCTGTCCGAGCACACAGACACGGCCGCTCGGTCACCTGGGGCTTCCACCTGAAACAATAAGAAACGTAAACGATCCATTCGATCTGTGATCGACGAACCGCAGACGACAGCTTTCACCGGAACCTCGGTGTGGGAGAGTGGTGTTGAACTTGGTACAGTGTGTGAGTGGGTGGTGGCAGCAACAGCAACGTCTCCCCATCAGCTGCAGAGAAAGTGAATACATTTCACTTCACTGACTCCCACAATAATATTTCAGTGTCAGTATTTTACCACTGACTCATTGAATCGATCCCTGGACAAATGTTCCTTGTTGGGAGTGACTGGTTCCACCGGGGTCTGATGGTACGCCCCCTTTCACCCTGATTGGAGAGGGCCACCGCCCTGACTGATTCCAGCGCTAAAGCCTCGCAGGTGTTGACCGCATAAGATGTGACAGTAAGCCTACCTGCCGGTTGGAATCATGTTTTTAAAATTGTTCTTTATTTGCTCCCAAGACCGCCGAACACTGCCGGGGTTGCAGCTGAAAGGATAAGACTATAATTGTCTCGCACGCCAAGAACACAAGAATACAACAAAGCGAGACGTTAATTGAACGGGATACACCGTTGTCATTATGGTCTTAATGCCTGAATGCCGGGGCAGTGATATCAATAAGCCTATTAACTTAGGCATCCACACCGTCTGCAATGATTTGCCAGCTTTGCTTTTAGCCTGGGTTATGTCTTTAAATTCTTCATTTTTGTTTAAGATTACAGTCTGCTCACCTGGTGTAAAATATGCAGCTCAGACTTGTCCCTGTTTGCGATGGGTCATAAGGTGCAAACACGGGATCCTTTCACGTGAACGCGCTCATAGCTCGACCGGGGGTGAGAAATCTGGGTTGACTGAACGGGTTGATAAACACGGCAGTGACACCGCTTATGCGTGACGGCGGTGGTCGGTCTTAGTGAAGCCAGCTGACGAAAAGGGATCCTGGGTATGCTGAAGTTGCCTCGCAGCATAGGCCCCTGGGGGACCGGGGCCGAGCGCTGCACGGCACCGGGGGCACGGACCTGGGAGACGTCGGTCTACGACTTGGCCATTAAACGCTGATCAATAGGACCAGGTATCGTGTTTCCAGGTGGTGGTTGGATAAAAGGGCATAATTTAGGGTTAAACTTTGGGAGGGATTGAGAGCATGTAACCTTGGGTCCGAGGACACCCTCCTGTTTGGCCTATTCGATTTATTCAGCCTGTTCATTCAATTAGCATGAGAGTATTTCTAACAGCATTTATAAC
The DNA here is from genome assembly GCF_960531495.2 of Zeus faber. Taxonomy (NCBI): domain Eukaryota; kingdom Metazoa; phylum Chordata; class Actinopteri; order Zeiformes; family Zeidae; genus Zeus; species Zeus faber. The sequence goes on from NC_137208.1 coordinate 4,152,537, forward strand.
ACAAAACTCGTGCTGTCATGAGTATAGTGAGGCGAGAAAGGGCCTTCTTGCAGTTTAGTGGTCACTATACCTGGCTTTCTTTTATAGGACCCCTGGGACCAGGAAAGGGCCGGCCCTAGACAACAGGAGGGCCCGACCAAAAATATTCTTTGGCGGCCCCCCTGTGAGGTTCCACATCAAGCCATAGAATGTACATTTCAACTTGAGTGTGCTTCATCGATGTGGGGAGCTCTGTGACACAGACTTCCCCATAACTCATAAACTGGTGCGGCCCCATCGATACCGTTGATATATAATCACTGGCAGAGGATTTATCCAATAAAAAATGTCTGCCCCTATTATCGGATGAGGCCGCCCAGCCTGTGGAGGCCCTGGACCTATTCCACCTATAGGTAGAGCCAGGGACTGAAGCCTGAGGCATCAGACCTTACTGCAGAGACAACCCATGTGGCACCACCGAGCCACCAGTCAGCCAAATGAATGTTCATCCTTTGGTGATCAGAGGTGATATCTCGAGCATTTTCGGCCCCCGGGAAGGGAATGGGCCCCCCACACCAACACCCAATGTTATTCTACCTTTGAGGTTTGATACAGCGGTGTTCTGTTACTGTCGATAGGGCTCGCGCTTGTTACCCAACACGAGAAGACGCGGGGAGCTTACGGCTTGGGAGCAACCAAGTGTTACAAAGCAGCGGGGGGGAGGGGGTTTGGGGATGTTTGCAAGTAATCTTTGTTTTTTTTTTGGCTCGCGAATGAGTAGAATCGAGAAAGACCGACAACATGATGGCGATTTCTGGCAGTTGACATTTTTCCGTTTGTTATGATGAGATAATTGGCAGGAGCCCGTATCTATCGGCTTGGATTTATTTCGGAGGCGTTAAACCCCCCCGGAATCCGGGCCCCTGGTCGTCCTGGAGAACAGGTTCCACGCAGCAGATAAGGGCGGTTAATGGCCGCGCGGAAGGGTGAAGCAGAGTGTGACGGTTCACTGAGAGGACGCACACGCACGCAGCTGATTAGCGGCCGCTACGCAATCACACAAGGTTTTGAATCCGACGCCGACACACTGACTGCGACGCAGCCTTCAACCTCCGCTCGTATGGAAACACTGTTGATAACTTAGAACAGAAAAGCTTTGATTGCTCCTTCGATGACTTACAGGAAGCTGTCGAGTGGCATTACCTCCTAAAAACAAAATAAAGAGGGAAAAAAAATAAAGAACTGTCAAGACAAATTGTAAAAAAATGTAAAAAAAAAAAGATTAAATGTGAAAAATAAAAAAAAATCATGGAAACAGATATTTGTAAAATCCCTATCACTTAATCTAGATTTTATGGTGAGAAAACCTCAAAATGCATAGGTTTTGAACTAATTATTTTTCTTTTTCAAGTTACTCCAACTTAAAATCCAGCCAATATTTTTTTTTACATTTATTTTCTTATTTTTTTGATAGTTAAATCTAAGTGTTGTGGTGTGTGTGTGTGTGTGTGTGCGTGTGCGTGTGTGTGTCTGCTCTGGGACTACTTAGTACCTCCCCCTTGTGCAACGCACGTCATACTGGAAATGTACACAAAGATTTCAGCAATAACTTGATACGCTGAGAGCCTACAGGAGCTGTGTGTGTGTGTGTGTGTGTGTGTGTGTGTGTGTGTGTGTGTGTGTGTGTGTGTGTGTGTGTGTAAGTGTGTGTGTGTGTGTGTGCGTGCGTGTATTGCCTCCTATCGACATTGTGGCTCCACTGCCCTTTGAGGGAGTTTATGATCCTGACAGTCCCAGTGAATAGCAGCTGTCTGACGCTCCACTCCCCGGACTCAGTGTGGGGGGCGAATTTGGAATGAGAGAGAGAGAGAGAGAAGAAAACAAGAAAAGAGAAGCCAAGTTTCAGAAAGTTATATATAGATTAAAAAAAAAAAAAAAAAAAGGAGACAACAGGAGCAGGGGGAATAAATCATCACAAGCAGAGATTGAGGGGAAAATGTTAAAAATCTAGGGCGCGGAACGTGGAACTGACCGTGGGATTGGTCCTCCTCCACAAGAAGAAGCAGAAGAAGAAGAAGAAGAAGAAGAAGTTCCTCCTCTTCCTCCACCAGAACCTGATGGAGCTCCCGGCGGGGGTGGGCCCCCCCACACAGCATCAGATGGCGGAGCCCCGGCCCCCCAAGGCCGTCTCCCACTCCATCGACAGGATCCTGGGCAGGGAGCAGGGGGACAGAGGGGGGGAGAGGGGTGAGGAGGGGAGAGGAGGCGCTGTGGTCCAGACGTCCAGGGGTGAGTACGGAGTTATCACACATCCATTTAAAAAAACATTCTAAAACGTGGAGGAACGTCACGGTTTAGTAAAGTAACAGCAATTCGGAGTGGTTTACCCCAAAAAGGTACACACACTGGGTGTGTGTGTGTGTGCGGGCGTGTGTGTGTGTATAATCTGAGCACCTTGTAAATACATGTGACTTTGAAATCATGAAAATATCGCCTCTTTCACACACACACTTAGCAATACACAACAATGAAGCAAATCAATACAGAGACGAGTAAAGCGAAACGATCTCTACACAGGCGAACAGAAAGTAAATAACTGAATAAATAACAAAACAATTCAACCAAACAGAAAATCGGTGATGAAGGGTTAAAGTGCAATTTTAAAACGGGGCAAGGCCTCGACAAATAATCATATACCCTGTGAGGTAAGCACCGGAGGCAGGTTTAGGTAAGTTTCATTTAGGAGGATTTAAATGTACACAGCATAAAATACAACACACACAATTAATACTATTATATAATTATAGAACCCAGAACCGTGATTGCGGCGCCGCCCCTTGGGGGAGGACGATACGACATTTGATTACATTTTTAATTGTATTTATTTATTTTGAAAAATGATCTATTTTTTGTTTTGCGGGTTTAACTGCAAAAACGCATAGATCTTGAAGCTGATTTTGCCTTATATTTTGAAGATTACATTTTTATCAAAGATCATTATTATTTGGGATTTTGTTTATATATATATATCGTTTTTGTAGCAAGTACTTCTGACTCAATACACAAATAACAGAGGGAAGAAGGAGAAGAGACACGTATTTTGAGTGATATTTTTGAATGGTGGCCTGGGAACTAGACTGCGAGCTCGTGTTTAACTCGCTCTGCATCCCTCCCGTCCCGACAGGTCAGCTCCAGTCGACCTGGCCGGGGTCGGGCCAATCACAGCCCTTTATCTGATACGGCTGCGGGTTTGCAGCGCCACGTCACACACGTGACACACATTTCGTTGCACCGATTGGCTGTAGGTCTATCCAATGCTCCGATTGGTTGTAGGTCTATCCAATGCTCCGATTGGTTGGAGGTCTATCCACTGCTCCGATTGGTCGTAGGTCTATCCAATGCTCTGATTGGTTGGAGGTCTATCCAATGCTCCGATTGGTCGTAGGGCTATCCAATGCTCCGATTGGTTGTAGGTCTATCCAATGCTCTGATTGGTTGGAGGTCTATCCACTGCTCCGATTGGTCGTAGGTCTATCCAATGCTCAGATTGGTTGTAGGTCTATCCAATGCTCAGATTGGTTGGAGGTCTATTCACTGCTCCAATTGGTTGGAGGTCTATCCACTGCTCCGGAGGTCTATTCAATGCTCCGATTGGTTGGAGGTCCATCCAATGCTCCAATTGGTCGGAGGTCCATCCAATGCTCTGATTGGTTGGAGGTCTAGCCACTGCTCTGATTGGTTGGAGGTCTAGCCGATGCTCCGATTGGTTGGAGGTCTATCCAGTGCTGATAGGTTGTAGTTGTATCCAATGCTCTGATTGGTTGGAGGTCCATCCAATGCTCCGATTGGTTGTAATTCTTTCCAATTGCATCCAGAGACCTTTTTTGGCCAGCGTCTGTGGATAACGCCCCTTTGGAAATGCAAAATGTACGGAGATGATCCAGACTTATATTATGGTCTGGAGATGTCAAGCTCGAGAAATCCACGTTGACAAATCCAACCAGAAGCTCCTTCACATTCAGCGACAAGCAGGTTAATGAAGCCAGACCAACACGACGGATGATTGTCACCAGCTGCGGTTTGAATGTAGAACGCCACATCACATGAAATGAAGATAAATAAAATGATGGCATCGCCTCTGAAGAGGGATGAGCTTCTTTCAACACAGTCTACAAAGAGCAGCTTTTTCAAATTTTATTTAATTTATTTATTTTCTTTAAATCCCCTCGTTGATTTCGAGGCACAGCTCATTAGTGTTTCATTAAAGGATCCAGGCTGAACGCCCACGATGCACTTTAGACTTTAAATGCAGTTTGGGGAATAGCATCGCATGTCGCCGTCACCATGAATATCAGCAACAACAACAACAAGTTATGGATGTGATTATTCATACTCAAAGCTCCGCGGGAGCGCAGGTATTAGCATATGTTCATTTTGTTATTGTTGGATGGATTTTTCAAAAAGGTGATTTTCCTTTTTTACCGCCAAAGCGTGGCAGCACACATCTCATGAAAGAACGGCCCAAAACACGAGGCGAGGTTATGGGGGAGGAGTGGGGGAGAGAAGAGAATTTTATCCGATTGTTTTCTGACTCTAAAAATGTATTTACAAGTTGCTCAGGTTATAGAAACGCACAGTTAGTAATTAAACAGAAATAATTAAGCAAATCAAGACAGAGACCAAGGAAAACATACAATATACGTTATACCTGTGATTTTGGACAATTGAACTTATATTAATTTTTTTTTATTTTATCTCTTTTTTCCTCTTTCATTTTATTATTTTTTATTCTCCATTTTTTCAGAGTGTAAGGTTGTTGTTGTTTTTAATGCCAATTGTCCGTCGTGAAAGGCACCAAACTTCACCAGAACAAGTTTCAATTCGTTGTACATGTGAATTAAGCTGGCGGAATAACGAAATATTTAAATAAATAACAAAATGATTAAGTGAAACAAAAGAAGGCAGAGTCGCCATTCATTTCAAATTTTTGTTGGATAAATATAAAAAAGAAAAAGTGAAAGAAAGAACAGTGTGTGTGTGTGTGTGTGTGTGTGTGTGTGCGCGCGCAGCCCTCCTGGGGCGTCGCCGCAGGGTGCGTACCACCTTCACCCCGGAGCAGCTGGAGGAGCTGGAGAAGGTTTTCCAGCGGAGCCACTACCCCACGGTGCGGAGCAGGGAGCTGCTGGCCGCCCACACGCTGCTCTCCGAGAACAAGATCCAGGTGGGACGCCGAGGGGGGAGGAGGAGGGAGACGAGATGAAACTTTATTTAAAACCCCCGTGGGGAACTGCAGGTGTCACAGCAGCGAAATAAATAAATAATATAAAATAAAATAAATACATATATGGTAAAAATAACCTATGCAAGCAGAGGAGAGGAGGGAGGGGAGAGGAAAGGAGGGAGAGGGGAGGAGGAGAGGGGAGGCCAGCGGTAGGAGAGAGAAGGGAGGAGATGAGGGTGAGGGGAGAAAGGAGAGGGGAGGGAGGAGAGAAAGGAGGAGGAGAGGGTGGAGGGGAGAGAGGAGGAGGGGGAGTGGAGAGGAAAGGAGAGGATGGGAGAGGAGAGGGGAGGAGAAGAGTGGAGATGGGAGGAAAGGAGAGAAAAAGTAAAGGAGGAGGGAAAAGAGGGGAGGAAACAAGGTTGTTGGAGAAGAGAGGGGAGAAAGAGGTGGAGAGGTGGGAAGAGATGAGGAGAGGAGGAGCGGTGGAGGAGAAGAGAGGATAGGAGAGAGGAGAAGGTGGGGAGAAGGGGGATGGAGGAGAGGAAAGGAGGAGAGGACAGAACGAGAGAGCAATAGAGGAGAGAGAATGGGCGAGGAAAGGAGAGAGGAGGAGGAGGTGGGGCATCCCCCTGTTTCTAACTCCAATGCCTCCACCCAGATTTGGTTCCAGAACCGCAGAGCCAAGTGGAGGAGGAGCGAAGCCGCCATCCAGCTCCTGGAGCCAGAGGAACCCACCTGTGAGCTCCACCCGCCCACCTGGCTCCATCAGGCCTCGAACCACGACCCCCACCTACCTCTCATCTACCTCCCACTCCCACTAGACGGGAGGAGACATTTCTCCGTCGCCGCCCCGCCGACCTATTTCGCGGTCGGCGTCCTGGGGCCCCGCCCTTTTCCGCAACACTGGACCCCGGAGCCTCATCAGCCATGGCGGCGGGCCACACCCGCCGCGTCCACCTGCTTCTCCGGAGCGACACCACCCGCCCAGGGACACATCGAGTGTCTATAGAGACCCAACGAGAGGGAGGAAAAGGAAGAAGCCCGATGGAGCAGCACGGACGCTCAACTTGTTAGGAACTTGTTTTTAGTTTATTATTATTATTGATTATTATTATTGATTATTGTACCGAACTTCTGCAGCAGCTTCTCCTGGACGTACGGAGAAACGGAGAAAACAAAACAAAAACATGGGCGGAGGGTTCCCAAAAAGGGAATCTTAGGCAGTTGAACGGCACGACTGGCGTTGATGTGATTTGGGCATTTCCGTGCACTGTTCTCCGGGGTTTATAAGGAGAAAAAACATCAATTCAGCGGCACTTTTTAGCTTGCGATCCACGTTTACAAGTTTTAAAACTGTATTAAACTGTCCTTTTTACCTCCTGTAAGACTCGCTTGTGTGGTTTGGAACGATGCATACTAAGCGTTGCGCCGACAGCAGATCCTCCTCGCGGCCGGTTCTCGGACCTCGGCGGCGGCCGAACCTCTGCGCGGGGCCAAGCGAGAAAAGTGAAGACATCAAATTATTGAGGAAATGGGGGAGAATCGCGATCCAGGGAGCCAAGGCGTCCGTGGAAAGAGGAGCAGGGCTTCCGGAGGAGTTAAAACCCCGCTTTACACCGCATCCCACAAACGACAACAACGAACCGGAAGTCCCTTCGCTCCGTGACAAAGTGGGCTGAGTTTGGACACATCGGTTCTAGATGACGGGTTCCCAACCAGTGATTTCCCCCCAGGTTGTTTTCGTGGTAGGTTTTTAGGGCGTATGACACTTTACAACGTATAGTCATGGATTTTGTTACAATATTTGACTATTAGTAAACATACGCCTCAAAATGTCCAATGATCCTAATTATTAATAATAATAATAATAATAATAATACTACAACTCAAAGTGCTCTACATAAATACAAGGCCATCAGACGGGAACAATGAAAGCAAAGCAAACAAGCAGAATGTATTTGGGACAGGGACCCGGGGCGGGGGTCTAGCTCCCCAGGTTGGGAGCCCAGCGCTCTAGGCGGGTCACCGTGGTAGGATTGAACCTTCCTACCGCGGTGCCGTTGAGCGAGGCGCGCTGCGGTTATGTAAAAGACCTGGAATCTCTCGACGCCTCCACCTGTAAATGACCTTATCTCCCCCGTTCACTGATACCAGGCTTTCCTAGTAAAATGTGTCCGCACTCTGCAGCGACCCCCTGTTCTCATTTCGGTTGTTTACTGCCTTGTTTAATTGTGCTAATAAAGATTAGGACGGGCTCTATCTTAATTCAACCGGGGGTGAATCTCAGGCCAGGACAGGTGAATTAATCACATCAACAAGAGACGGCGCGCTTTTAATGTGATGCTTATTTATGGGCGCGTGAGCAAATACCCATGCACAAATTATCCAGTTTGAATATCAAACAGGCTTTAATGATGTTTGACGTATGGATGAGGGCAAAACAGCCGTCGTTTGTTATGCATCTGTTTAGTTTTCTTCTTTTAGAGATATCTCAAATAGTCACACATATCTCAGATGTGTAAAAGATATCGCAAATACTGACATTAACAGTTAACTTGCAATTAATTGCATCACAAAGCCTTGTGTGTTGATCGATGTGTACAAGATGTGTATATAATCAGGGTTCATTCTGGCATTATACAGTTCAGTTCAAGCCCCCTATTTGGGTACTATTTCTTTCATTTTCAAGGACTTCACACAAATATTGAATTTTCAATGTGATTTTTATTAATTAAAATATAAAATAATCTTAGTCTCATTGTCTATTATTTTTATTAGTATAAATCTATTATTAATCTATTTTTCCATCATTTATATTAGTATATGTAACGATATATAGATATAAATAATGTTATTGTCATCTACCAAGTTTTTTTTTCGGCCCAGGACCTTTTAAGCACTTCAGCACAAATGTATTTTCAAGGTATTGCAGTACTTACATTTCTGAGGACAGAATTCAAGCACTTTTTTTTCCTTTTTTTTTTTTTTTAAACCTGTGCTGTCAGAAGGCTTGGAATACAACACAGAGTATTTGTGCCTTCATCCAAAACAGAGTTAATCTGCAGGTGGAGTTCAAACTCTCCACCTGCAACGTCACTCCTTATTAAACATCAACTGCAGATGCAGTAACTGTCCTGTGGACGCCCGTGGACAACCCGAGCACAGCTTTTTGTGACACGGGACCACCGCCGATCCCCCTCTTTGAAGGCCATCTCACCGGGTTTTGAGGGATAAAGATCGAATCGTCGTCACTCCTCCAAGAGGGGGAGGGAGGAAGCACCACGGCAGCGGAAAAGGCCTCGCAGCCATCCCACGAGTGCCGCAGCCGTACAAGACGCCCCGGGGCCACAAGAAAGGGAAGAGAAGAGACCCCGCCCGGCCCAACGAGAGGGCGGGGGGCCCACGGAGCAACGCCCACGTACGACCCCGAGGTGCGCGAACCGGGCCTGGAGAGCACCGAGTGACCCCGCACCCCTGGGGCGCACACATACAGCCCACCCCCGAGCGCAGGAGCAGGACCGGGGCCGCGGGCGCCAGGCCCAGAGCCGACAGACCGACACCCCGCCCGAACTGGGTGAGGCCCTCCACATCGATACATCTGTAATCCCCCCCCCCCCCCGCCCCAATTTCCACAAAATGGAAATAACCTTAAAAAGTCTACTCAGATATTTAATTTGGATCCTTTCCAGCAGCGCGGAATATCACTGCGAACGCCATTAAATTCTATAATAGTCCTAATTCAATCAAGTGGATAGAATGTGGCTCTCGGCGGCGGACTCTGAATTGACTCTTGTTCCAGGAAGGTTGTTTCTTTTTTAACGGCGCTGAACTTTCCTTCCCGCTCTTATCTTATCTTGTATTTTTATTCTTTTAAAGCCGGTTAGCCTCATAATGAACCCCGCTGTATCGCTCTTATCAAAACAAGCCGGATCGTGATCAGTCGTGCACAGCACGCGGACATCGACATTTTTTCTAGTATTTCCTACGACGCTCATTGTGTGATTGAATCCCTCAATTAAAAAAATATATATATCATCCTCTTTAATTTTGTAGGTAAAACATTACACATTTCTGCTGTGAGACTTCTGTGGAGATAAACGATTAACACAAAGCTGGGAAATGACCTTTCTGATAGTTTCCATGTTGTCTACATGCATTACAACATACAGCGTACATTTAAACGTGTAAAAGTAATCTCGTAATATCATTGGGGAATTGCACAAAAAAAGCAGTGTCTTCATGTGTTTTTGATGAAGAGTCTGGACGTCTTCATCAAGCTGTGGTGTTTTAATGACGCCATCTGTTCCCTGGTGGAGGACCACTTGTGCTTCCAGTCTGTTTTTAACTCGTAGGGCTCTGTTATTGAACAAAGTGTGTTTGTTGTATTGTCTGCAACTGTGAACTAGAGAAAATGTTAAAATAAAGATGCTTTAATTTGCAATCAGTTAGATGAGGAACGAGGCTTCCCCTCCATCCCTCACTGCCCTGGTGCCCTCTAGTGGTTCAAACGTGGGACGCATATTCTGAAGGGCTGCAACTAAGGAGTTTGGACAGATGGTGGCGCTAGTGGATGGATGTTGAGAGTCAAATATTATATATGAATATTACCTAAAGAGTGATTAGAAATGAAATGAAATATATTTTCAGTGTCCATTAAAATGTATTAATATATCACAGTAGATCAGTATTGTGCTTGAGGTACTGACATTTCTGTGCAGTATCCACATGGGACAAAGTACAATTCATGACCAGAGAACATCATTTAATTTTTTTACAGAAACCATGTTTTTGGATTACTGTAGAGCACAGAGAGCGTAATGAAAAAAAGCAGTGATCATTCAATCAATCAGAGTTCATGTAAACCACAGGACCCCTCATCAGAATGTGAGAAACGCAAACCTGAGGGAATGGGATTAAGATGGTGTTTTCCCGAGAATATTAAGAGGAGACTCAACTAATGAAGAAAAACAGAAAGAAAATGTGAAAGTCATGGAGCCAAAATAATGATAATAATAATGACAACAATAATTATATATATAAAAAATATATAATTATTTTTTTATTATTATTATAAAATAAAAAAATACTAAAATAATAACAATACTTATTATTATCATTAGAATAATAACACTCCATTTCGTTATCAATAACCACAGAATAATAGTTTATTTAAATGCAATATTTGGATTTCCATCCTGTTTTCAGCACAATTCTTTGAAATTTCTCGAAATCCATGAAATAATCGATTGCGATGGGCAGTCAGTTATCATTCACCGTGTGTTTCCCCAAAAACCTCAACTAAAATTGTAATTTATTATCTGCAAGGAGAGCATGTTTTCTAAAGAAGGGATTGAGAGACCTCCAACCACAAGCCTTGACGAGCGACGCTCAAACACAAACGGCCTTTTCTGAAACCCAAAGCTGACATCCCAACAAGTACTTTTGAAGCGTGAGGACGTTTTCCTCTCTGACTTTGCTGACAGGACGTGGACAAACCAACGACCGGGAATCACGAAGGCACACAACAGTCTTCCAAACATGAGCGAGACGGCTGAGATGAAACCGTTAGAGCGGGGGTATTCAAACCGTGGGGCGCGCCCCCTTTGTGGGACACGGATAAATTGCAAGGGACAAACACAAAAGAAAGTATAAAAAAAAAAAAAAGTAGGCCTTTAAATTTATATTTTGAGCACCAATTTGACTAATTTAATTTTATGAGATAAGTTCAGAGGTTGGGGAGTTTTCATAAGTTAATTGAAAATAACACAATTAGTTCATTATTTTCATTATTTGTTTACATTATATTACAGTAGCATATATTAATAAGTTTGAATGCCGCCGTGTTAAGGAGTCATGATCATTTAGGGGTGGTGTGGGGTCACCTGGGAACCAGCTTCCTCCTGCCGCTGACCCGCGTCCAGAGGCTGCGTGCCGTCTGGGCGATGGTCCCGCCGCGGGGAAGCCGGAGGCTCCGCAGCGGCTCCCGGATGCACGCCAGGACGCCCGGCTCCGAGCGCTGCCCCAGGCACTCCTGGGAAATGTGGTTGATGCGTCGCAGCTGCTTGCTGTAGTAGTTCCTGAGGTCGCACAGCTCCTCCACCGCGCTCTCCGAGATGACGGAGGCCCGCGACGCCGAGCTGTCCATGGCCGCGGCCGGAGATGCGGGAGTCTCCGCCCGGGCGCCCGCGTGGGGCTTCCTCCTCCGCCTCTGAGGGGTGGTGGATTTCCTTTTGGAGCCGGGCTTGGCCGGCGGCGCTCCCTCCCCCCCGCTGCGGTCACCCGGGTTCTCCTCGGCGTTAACCTCGACGTCCACCTGGATGGTGAAGACGGACGCCTCCCGTTTCCCTCCCTCCTCTGTCAGATCCCCCGTCCCGCTCGGTTTGGCCCCCTCCGATTCGTCGGCCGGCGCTGCGTCTTGCTTCCGGGCGAGGTTTCTCTGCTCCTTGACGTGTTTCTGTTTGGGCGGCGTAGGGGAGCTGTCAGCCCCTGCGGGGTCAAAGGTCGTGGCAACATCCTCCTCGATGACTGCGACAGCTGAAGTGCCCTGGGGGGGACAAAAAAACACACATTTGAAGTTGGTGCCTCGCAGCATGGAGGGCAGTGCTTCCACAGATCGGCGAGAAATAACCCAAAGCCATGCACGTACTGAGAGGATGAAGTTTTGTTTTTAGAGTAATTATCAAGTCAAACGGTTCTTTGGGGATCTGTGACAACACTCAGAGTCAGCGGTAATGCCAACCTCTCTGATTACTCGAGGAAAGTAGCAGAGCCGTGTTAGTGTCAGCCAGCTGGTGCATTAGTGATAGCATGCTGCCTATAAAGTGCGAACGGGTGCTGAATGGCACAAAATGGCGACCAGATGCCTTGAGCGATGTTAATACGGGGCAGTTAGAACAGAGATGCAGTGAGCAACTTCCTGAGCAACAGGAAGGGCAAGACGAATGCCAAACATCGTTAAATGTGTTTTGGTCATTGGCCAAAGTCTCTGACAATTACTCGCTGTCACTCGCTGTGTTTTGCATTTAGCTGCTTTGGTTGACATGTCGCCCGTCGAAATTGCCGACAACGTATCTACGAGCGGCCTTAGGAATGACAACATGACATCATGCATGACATCAAACAAAAGATGAATCCATTCTCATAAAACAAGAAGCATCAAGGGCTGTGATTCCAGGTCAAAACGTTTAAATATTTGCCCAAACTGTGAAATGCCAAAAAGACGATGATCGGGTTATGAATGGAACCGAGATTGAGAGGACTGTACTTTTGTCAACGGGGTCCTCTGGACGGGGAGGGGGGGCGGGGCTAAGGGTGGTGTTTCTTGGCTTTCTTGGGGACGGACGCATCTCCGGCACACTGATCTGCTCTTTTCCCACCTTTGGACGCTGCCTGGCCACCGGCACCACAGACTTTTACCTGTAGGTCATCAACAACATTCCTTGATCTGAGGCCCCAGTCAAACACTGGACGCTGGGTTACGCTGGGAGTCCTGGAAAAAGGTGCGTCAGGTATCGCCCAAGTGTAACATAACAGGCTCATGATCCCAAAGCCGCCTCTAAATGGCTGCTGGGCGTTTCAACCTAAAACTGATATTTTTTTCCCCTCCCCGTTAAATCTGAATATTAAAGGAATACATCCAGTTTTTGGTGAATTTTTCTCTTCTTACTCAGATTCAGACTAGAAGGTCAACACCAATTTCCTCCCTGGGTGTCCAGTCTCGATGCATAGGGACGTTTATCCACCCGCTGGACACAGTGATTATCAAATGTAAGTAAATCTTTATTTATTGAGTAAAGTAAATCTGTATTTTATGGCACTTTTTAAAACATTTAAAGACAAAAAAAAAAAAAAAAAAACTAAGTGGGGATAAAAATAAATAAAATACAATAAACTAATACATAAAAAAAATATAACTAGATAAACAAGAATAACAAATAGAATAAAATTTTAATAAATTGAATTTAAAAATTAACACACACAGCATATATATATATATATATATATATATATATATATAGTGCATACTGTATATGTGCACTGCCTGTGAAACTCAATGCATTGGTGCTGTAGGGTTGCCAGTTGGGCTTTATGGACGGTGATGTTGTGGTGTAAGGTGTTGCAGCTCATATCTGGCAACCCCAATCTGACGAGTCAGCGTTTCACAGCTGATAACCATGGCTAAAAGGCACCGCGTCAGACAGTTCTGATTTAAACAAAGAGGACCTCATTTTCATTTCAGCTCGTCATAACGACGGAAGATTGCCAAAGGAGCTAGGCTAGCTGAGCCATGCATTGTGCTAACGCAGCCATGCATTGTGCTAACGCAGTTAGCGCGCAGCCCGTCGTTATCTTGGTACGCACGGCGATGAGATTGGTATCGGCCTTCTTGTCTGAATCTGGGTATGAAAGCGGAAAAAAAAATCTACCCCCCACCCAAAAAAAATAATAAAAATAAAAAATAAAAAAAGGGGAGTAACCCTGTAAGAGGACCTGAACAAATGAAAGCATTCAAAGTTAAAAAGCAGAACAGAAAATGATAAAAATGTATTTCTTAATGCTAACTAGTCACATCTACATGATTAATAGTGACATGATCTAGTTGATATAACGTGAGGTTCACAAATGATTATTTCCAGGTTACTGATGAACGTCAGAGGTGGTGTTAAGGTGAAGAACTTCAAGACATTAAAACATGAATAACAGCATTAAAATGAATTAAAATGTCATCAACCGACTGATCTGGATCCACCGTGCACGGCTCACGCCCAGGCGTTCCCGGCGTTGCCCAGGCGTTGCCTTTCCGACTTACCTCAAGCGCTTCCGAAAGTCCCGAAAAAATAAAAAGGTTACAAAGAGGAACGGCGCGCGCACGCAAACGCACACGCACACGCACACACACACACACACACAAAGAGGGGAGAGAAAAGCTGCGCAAAGGTAAAACAGACGGATGAGGACAAAGAAAAACATCACTTTACTTTTCCGGTGTTTCACAATCTACCGTGGCAGCACCGGGAGGAGAGACGGCCAGCTCTACACTGATCTAGAGGAGCGGTTCTCAACCGGTGGCTCCGAATCCAAAACTGGGTCTCGGGGGTCTTCAGCCCTCTTGGCACTTTGTTTTGTGGGTTTTTTTTGTTGTTTTTTTTAAACAGTGCACAGCAGCATCGTGCATTACAGCGAATTGGCATCGCGACGACTCAAAGTCACGTTCGGGTTGTGACATCAGATCTGGATCCCGAGGCTCGACCGGTTGGCTGGGTTCACCGCTGCTCTAAAGCATCGGGACATAAAAACCGTCCTGCGTTCGGTTTCATCTTTTTTGGGGGTTATTCGTTTAAGTCGGCTGTGGAGGACTATGAACTAAGAAAGGGAGGGAATAAAAAACACAAATGTTGGAAGTCGCCCTGGTCTCTAAACGTTCCCCCAGCAGGGCAGGTCAAACTCCAGGGGATGTTTGCAGGTACTGTGCCACGCCCACGCGTATATGGATATATCTTTGAAAAGTAGTATTTTTATTTATTTTTTAATCTGCGTTTTGGCTTCCCATCCGCATGAAAACGGCAGTTTAGGAACTGCAACTGGAAACTAAGCATTTGGGTAACACCTTCCAGGGTGGACATTTTTCAGGACTCTGTTTTCCGTGCAGTCGCGTGGAGGAAGTAAAAACGGAGCTCCCCGAAAACGCCGACGTCGGGACCTCGTCGATGGTCGACGCCCGGTTGGCTCACGTGCGGTCGGTTGGAAAGCGTCTCCAGCTTCAGGGACGGCGTCCGTGCAGCGCTGCATGTGGATGTTATGGGGAAGCTCAACACGCCGCACGCTCCTTCATGTGCTTCTGTGGTGTTTGACGTCAAGTTTTACGACGAGTGCTTATGCGACGTTTTAGATTTTTTTTTGCCTTCTAAATATAAGACAGATATATTAACAAAAAAAACACAATACTGCTGGTGTGGACAGGAAGGGGAAAAAGGGGGGAAAAAGGCATTTTCAGAAATATCAATATAGGTGTGGACAAGGCATGAGCCCAGTTCATAGCGGTTCAGAGGTGGGCTGCTCCTTATCCATGCACCAATAACTGCCCAAAAACAGAGTAAAAGTGAGTCTGTGGAATGAGGTATCAGCTGTGTTTATCTGTGTGTGTGTGCGCGTGCGTGACTCACAGTGCTCCTCATCTTCATGCTCACAGTGTGCGTCTGGCTCTTCAGCAGAGCAGCTTTGCGGCCCAGCTTCAGGTAGAAGTAGGTGGTGTACGGCGTGAAGCTGAAGTCCTCACTGACACCAACACAACACGGGAGCGGGCGTGGCGTTAGTTTTTGGGGAATACACGGTCGCTGACGGAGCAAATTCCCATCGACAAACACCACTGACGTAATAATTTAGTATGTGACCTGCAGTTGGTGACATGATAATCCTGCTGATGTGTTAGGTTAATGGGGAATCGTTACACTGACAGGAAGGTTGACATTTTAATTTACCATTAATAACATATTGATAATGTGATAACGCACAACATTCAACGCATGAAGGTCAGCCCGTCACACGTTTGATTGATGCTTTATTGATATTGCCAAATAGAAATGCATAGGTGTCATTATGGTTTTTTTTTTTCCAAGGTGTATATAAATAGCAGCTAGCAGCCTGAAACTCTCACACAGCCCTAGGTTCAGAAAAGCCACGTTGAGAGGTTTACAGAGGCGGCTCATCTCAGGTTCAGGGAGGAAGAGAGTCCCGCCATGTTTTTGCTCCGTGAATACACTAAGTTCCCTCGTGAGATATGGTCTGAGATCTGAGTTATCGTAATATCGTGATATAGTTGACCGTTGTCTTTAAGGAGCCGTTTCCGTAAAGTTGTGCAGTTTTCGAAGACTGTTCTCGACGTTCAATGCCTCTACCTGCGGGGTCAAGTGAGCTGGCAGCGCCGCACAATTATTACTACATTTATTATTACTATTAATTATTTACTATTAACTATTTGCTATTAACTATTACTAATACAATTATTATTATTATAATTATTACTACTATTAATACACTTTATTCACATGCACTTTACTGCACATATCTGTATATACAAATAGCCTATCCCATATACATAACTCTATTCAACTTGTATTTTGTACCCCCACTTTGTACTACCTTTTTTTAGTCTTATTTTAATTATATTACTCTATTCACTAACTGCATTACGTTTAAGGAATCAGTTAGTTGCTAGGTAGGAATTAGGTCAGCTATAATGTTCAGTTTAGTAACTATTGTGCATAATCTCCAGGTGCATTGCAAAGACATTTCGCTGCTTATATGTATGAAAGTATGTATATGTATGTGACGAATAAACCTCTTCAATCTTATGTCAAATGTCACTGCTCTACTCCCATAGTTTTTGAACCACATACACTTGAAAAATATTAAAACAACCGTCTGGATGCTGACGGGTGTGCCACGACTCTGCGGCAAGATTTGGCCAATGCTTTACAAAATATTCCCCTTTTCGTGCCAAAACTTAGCTTCCATCTAGGTCTGTGCCGCTCGGTTTCCAATAATACTGGGGAGGACTTTTGCTTTCTCGAGCCGGGATGAGGGTGAGCGGGTGATTTCACCTGAGGTATTCCAGCAGCAGCAGCCGGGCCACGATGGCCTCCGCCTGCAGCCGAGCCAGCGAGGTGGTGCTGATCATCTTCCTGCGCTTGGCCGGGCCCTTCCCCATCCAGGCCTCCACAACCTTCAGCGGAGTCATCTTCTCGTCCATGGACGCTGCCAGCTCCAGGATCTGCACCACCTCCCGGGCGTGCTGGCTGATGTCCACGCTGAGGCACTCTGCCAGGAGGGGAGGAGGCGGAGTTACTGCACCATCCAGATACTATTATTTCTTTTAGTTTAAAAGAGAAAACTCTTGTTTGATGAGAAGAACTCATAATAAAAACCCCATCCAGACCAAGGAAAGCAACGTACTTTCCACTCGTGTTGTTGATTCAAACATGGTTATGGCAAGTACAGATGTTGTTTGGAAAACACGCAAAGCCAGAACCTTCCACCATAAAACACTGGAGACGGATGAGGAAAGACGCACCGTCTCCATGGCGACAGGTGTCACACATCTTGCCGCAGCCCTGGTCGTCCCAGACCTCGTCGAAGTGAACGGCCATCAGCGACCTTCGACACCTTCAAGCGGACACAGTGCAGAGAGCGACGTGAGATCTTTATTTTATTATTATTTTTATTTTTTTACCCAGACGAGCGCACCAACCAAAGAGTGGCTGCACCAGAACGTGACGGTGAAAAAACAGCAGACTCGGTGCGTTAGCGTCGGTGCGCTACCTGTCGGCGTTCTGGCAGTAGTCCACCATCTGCAGCAGCTTCTTCTGGCCCACGTTCTCCATCACCACCATGGTGCTTATCCGGAAGATGTCGGCGAAGCCAAAGTAGACGACGCAGTCTGCAGGACGGTCGTCTCGGCCTGGACACGGAAGCAGTGACAGCGTTAGTTCTGGCATTACAAAATGAAATCCAGGGACTTTTAAAGCACTTCTTGAAGCATTATTTCTTTTAATTTTCAAGGACGCAAAAAAAAATAGATAAATCGATCTCCAACGTGATCTTTGTGAATTAAAATATAATATAATCTTAATCTAGTCATCTATTATTTATATTAGTATCTATGATCCCTATCTCATTGCCTGTTATAAGACAATTAAATTAAATAATACAATTAAATATTCATTTCTATGTTGTAAAAGTGATTCTGGAAAATGTTTATTTAGTAACGATTTGAATAACAAAACCAGGGGGAATATCACAGGTTTTCAATGACCACTTACAAGGACTTTTCAAGCACTTCAGCATAAAAGGGGCAACTTTCAAGCTACTCCAGTACTTCATTTTCTGAGGACAAAATTCAAACATCTCAAGGACCTGGTAAGAACCCTGGAGTGAGAGCGCGGAGTTAG
Organism: Zeus faber; assembly: GCF_960531495.2. Lineage (NCBI taxonomy): Eukaryota > Metazoa > Chordata > Actinopteri > Zeiformes > Zeidae > Zeus > Zeus faber. The sequence goes on from NC_137208.1 coordinate 4,170,684, forward strand.
GAGAAAAAAGGTCATTGGATACAATGGCATCCTTAAAATATGAGGCTCATTGTGACCTTTTGAGCAGCCACTTCCAACCGACTGTAATCCAATCCTAGTGGGCAGCGAGTGTACTGCAAGTGGGCTTCCCAATCAATGACAAATCCTAAAAACAACGACTTTTAATGAATTTAATAAAATGTTTAAGGAAATGTTGTGGGGGAAGAAGGAAGTCAAATAAGTAGGCAAGTCTCTTTACAATGTATAATGATCTTTTAAATGTTTCGTTCCTGCTGCATCCATCAGCAGCTTAAAAGAATCTCTGTGTATGAGGTCCACTGCAAAGAATATACAATTTGATAAATCAATCCAAATCATAACAATCCATCGTATCAAATAATGGGAAATACCCCAAACAAAAATCAAAATGCTGTGGCTTTGACTTCATGGTCGGTAGGTGGAAGGACGTCTGCCGTGGAAGTACAGGTATTGTTGATATTTGGATAAAAATGGCGTCTACCTGCACGCCCGCTCTCCTGGTAGTAGTTCTCGATGGACTTGCTGATGGTGTGATGGATGACGAACCTGACGTCGGGCTTGTCGATGCCCATGCCGAAGGCCACAGTGGCGACGACCACCTGCAACGCAACCGTGTTTATCTTCCTGCTGGTAAGATATGTTCCCCCCGCAGTGGGAATGGACAGTAAAAGTATCTCTGCTTGTCTTCTTCCTTTACTGATAAGAGCTCCATTCATCTCCTATGAAACCTTTTACGAAGCAGAATTTCTCCAATTAGAAATGCTCTCGTTGGAACTGTTGACAGTGTGGAATACCGGAAAAAATTTAATTAAAAAAATACATCATTTGCACGATAACAGAGAATTATTAAGGTACCTGGCCCCTAGGGGTCCATGAATGAATTACAGGAGATCTGCACCAAAATAATGAAATTTACATAAAATTATAAATGCATAATGTATGTAAATTAATTTAAATGTACATACAAATCAATAATTTTAAATGTACATTACATTTTACTACTGCAATTTACATCAAATTCAGTCATTTCAATGTAATTTCAATTTAATAATGTCATGCAAAACACACTGAATTTGAATCATTACATTAAAAAACATTTTATTATAACTGTTTCATAAACCAACGGTTCCCAAACTCCGGGCCCCTAGGGCTCCCTGAAGGAATCACAGGAGATCTGCAACAAAATGATTGATCTTTTTTTTTTTTAACTTTCTTTGTTGTTTATTTATCATACATGTTCTGTATGTGTTATTTTTTGTTCGCTTTTCACTCGTAGCTGCAGCAGGGACAGCGCTTGCTCCCGTGTACCTGGATTTTATTGGCGGTCCACCTGCGGTGAACCCGGGTCTTGTCCTCGGGGCTCATGTTGCCGTGGTAGGGGAAGGCCTGGACGTCTTTCTTCTGCAGCTCCGCCGAAACCACCTCAGAGTCCTTCTGGGAAAACACGTACACGATGCCTGCAAACAAGCCAAAAACAAACAAAAAACAAAAAAAAACAAGATTCAGGAAAAAATAAACGTTTGGAAGGAAGGGAGAACAAATGTGTATCACTACATCACTAAATGATCAAATCCATAAAGTCCAACCAAAAATGTAATCTGCTGAATATATTTAACATGATTATTACAATGATACATAAAATAAATAAAAAAGTTAAGATAAACCTTGATTAGTTCCACAACAGGGAATTCTTGTTTTTCATTCTTACCTGACTGATCCTTGTATTTGGTGTTTATCAGCGAGGCAATGTCATTGATAGACGTGTCGTTATTGGGGTCTTTAATACGAACCTAAGGAAAACAATTTCAAATATTCATCATTAGCGCATCGTTCATGTTTATACTAAGTACACGCAGAGGCAGAATAAAAAATATTACAATGAACTTATACCCCTTTTTCTCTTCTGATACTGTTTGTAAAACCAATAGTTTTCTCTCTCTCGCCACTAGTAAGCTTTAAATACACTATTGTTATGGACGCACTCCACGTAAGATGGGCGGCTAAAAGCAGCAAACTGCTCCAACCTCGTAGAAGAGGTTGGTGCGGTTGAAGGAGGCGGTGAGCGTGACGGGCTGCGGGACACACAGGATCTTCTGACAGTCCTTGAGAACGCTGCTGGTTGCCGTGGCCGTCAGCCCTAGCAACGGCACTTTGGGGAACTGCCTCTTCAGGATGCCCAGCAGCTTGTAGTCTGCAGGGAGACAAAAAAAAAAAAAAAAAAAAAAAAAAAAAAAAAAAAAAAGAGTATTTCAAAAGAGTCACAAGAGCTGTCATAATAATGACATAATCGCCCGATCAAACTACTTGTATGATCCGACCGTAATTTTGATTTTTTTTTGTAATTTTAATAATATATTTTTAATATCTTATATTATCTTCAATTTTATATCTCACATTTTTTTTCATAAAAATTAAGAAAAAAGTTTGTCTAACAATTCTTGAACTTAATTACAAATATTTTTAAGTACATTGACAGCGCAACCAAGTTTACATGGAAAGAAATTCTCTCTCTCAAAGATTTTATCATTTTTAATCATTTATTGCATATAAAATATTATATCTTATACTATGATAGTGGAATAAAATGAACAAAACAGAATTAAATTGTTAATAAATTATTTGTCTAAAAATGTATTACATTTATTTAATAAATTACTTTTTTTTTTTTTTTTATACATTTTTAGGTTCACTTATTGGCAGCTAAATCTTATTGACAGGGAGGTTTTTATATTTATATATATAGATATATAGAGAGAGAGAGAGAGAGAGAGAGAGAGAGAGAGAGACTTTTAATAAACAAGCGAACATTACGTTTATCCAAAAGCAGAACTTGGGTGTGTTTTTTCCACGTGAGAACGTGAGTGTTGGCGGGGTTCTAAATCCTCTCCACTTCCCATTTACTCTCCCAAACACTTGCCCCGGCCACGCCCCCCACTACCCCCGGCTCCCGCTCCCCCTCACCAGGCCTGAAGTCGTGCCCCCACTGGCTGCAGCAGTGCACCTCGTCCACGGCGATGCGGCTCAGGCGCTGGGCGTTGTAGGCCTTCTCCAGGCGCGACATCAGCAGCTTGCTCTTGGCGATCTTCTCCGGAGTCACGTAGAGCAGCTTGAACGGGGCCTTGGGATCCACCATTCCCGCCATCACCATCTTGGCGTGTTCCTGGGATGCAGCGAGTGAAGAAGGTAAAGAAGTGAAATTTGCGCCATTATAGTTTTTGTTGTTTTTTGTCTTTATAGGAAGGACAAATGGCTGCTTACAATTTTCATACTTTTTTCCCCCGTATCAAGGACTCTCAATTTCCTATGCATTATGCCACAGACCACATTTGATGAAGATTAAAGATATGATTTAGTTTAGACTTCCATACCTGTCTATACTATAGTTACAGAGATAACAGTGAAGCTAGGATCGTTACAGCCATTTTTGTACATTCTTTAATGGAGCTGAAGTCTTGTAAACAAAATAATGGTGAAATTAACGTTTAACAATTCATCATTTTGCTGGGGACCCCCTAGAACCTCTTGAAGTTCCTGTGACGGTCCTTGGACCCCCAGGTTGAGAACCACTGCACTAGATCAGCCATTCGATTTCTGGGCTGCACCCCCACCTAGTGGTCTGCAAATGGCCACCAAATAATTGGCCTAACATACTGCATTTTACACACACACACACACACACACACACACACACACACACACACACACACACACACACACACACACACACACACACACACACACACACACACACACACACATGTTGAATTTATACCTGTACCGTGTCCAAAGCTGCACTTTAAAAGGACACTGTCTATAGTCGACAAACAACCAAGAGGTTTGTGTGTTTTAGGCCTTTGTGTTGATCAAGGGAGTGGAGGATTCATGTCAATCAAGTCAATGGGTCAACTGGAAAAAATGAGACCAACATTGTCCTGAGCCCGACTTGCATGGCTGCCATGTCAGTGTTGGCAAGGAACATTTTCAACACACGACCTTTGGTTGTAGGTAAGCATCATGGGCCATAAACGAGGCCTGCTTTTTGTGACTAAAACCTAAACCTGTTGAACGTTGTAGTTTTTTCCCCCCCCTTTTAGCGTTTTGGCTACTGGGTTAAATCACATTTGAGTCATTTATAAAGCAATATGGAAATATATGGAAAAAAATATTGTCAAAAACATAATTGTACAAAAACTGTTAATTGTACAAATGTAAAAATAAAGCAATATACACTAAACCTAATGATAAACAACGAAAAAATTACAGAAGAGTTAAAATAATAACCAACAATGAGATGTAGAGAAAAAAAAACGTGAACGGTTAAAACGAGCGCAGCGGTCACCTTGCTGCTGGAGGCGTTGAGTGTGACGGCCGGAACGTCGATGGACTTCAGGTTCATGAGCTGGTCCTCCATTAGGGATACCAGCGGAGTAACCACCAGGGTAAAACCTGACGCACGTGCGCACGCGCGCGCACGCGCACGCACACACACACACACACACACACACACACACACACACACACACACACACACACACACACACACACACACAACTTTGGACAGATGGTTTAGCCTGTGTATATTTGCACAAAACACACAATTAGTCAACGAACCGTGAAAGTGGCGAGTTTCAGAGTCAGAGTTTCTATAAAAAACACGTTCAATTTAAGGACTTATAGGGGCGGTTTCGCAGAAGGAAGTTCATCTAATTCAGAATGAAGCTAAGCCCACTTCATTGAAATCCAGAATTCAAGAATGTCTTGCTGTCCAAAGCCCCTTTCCCACATGGAAACCATAACAGGGCTGGATAAAACATACCCTGCAAAGGCAGCAGGAAGTCGTTCCCGCGTTGGCCTCCTTTAGGGAAAAGTTCCGTATGGAGTCAGTTCCCAGGGTCTGAGTGGCATTTTTTTTAGAAGAAATATAACTTAATTGAATAAGAATATAAAGACCCGTCTGAAGAGACTCTACAGGGTTCGTACCGCCATTTGCCCGGATATGTTACTTGGTCGAGAGTGGGGAAATTTACAGAGCGATTTTTACGGAAAACATCGGCTCCGTTTCCAACATGACACCAATACGGAACATTGCCGTGGATTTATGGCTTTCAGTGCAAGCGGGAAAGGAGTCTAAGATCAGGACTAATGTGTGTCTGCAAAAGTTTCAAAAGTATAAACTAACTTGTATGAATTGTATGATTTACTGACAGTGAAAATGGTGATATTAAACGTAAGGGTAAATAACGTTATTATTTTGAAACACCTGACTTATTTACCTCGTTTTAAACCCAGTTCCAATAAAAAAAAAACTTGACCGATGTAACTCCTGGTCGGAGCGTCGGATCCAAACTTGAGGCATGAGTTCAAAAATTTGAACACATCCCGGGGCCTCAATCGGATGTGGAAATTCTGTACCGCAGCGCGCCGTAGCTTTTCACACGTGGATCTCTGACTCTCCATAGGAACGAATGGACGTCCGCTTTGTCGTTGACGTTTGTCGTATTGGGTGTGAATCCAGCTTAAAGCTTTTTTTTTTTTTTTATGCTAAAAACGCACCAAACCTCAACAGAACAAATTCCTATTATATGTAAATGTACCTGGCAGAATAAACAGATTTTGATCCATCCATCACTCCATCCATCACTCCATCCATCCATCACTCCATCCATCCATCACTCCATCCATCCATCACTCCATCCATCCATCACTCCATCCATCCATCACTCCATCCATCACTCCATCCATCACTCCATCTGTGATCTCTACTTTTGACTGTACCATCAGAGCAGAGGGCCGGCAGCTGGTAGCAGAGGCTCTTTCCCCGCCCGGTCGGCATCACCAAGAAGAGGTCACGTCCCGCCATGCTCAGGTTGATGGCTCGCAGCTGCAGAGGACGGAACGCCGAGAGGTGGAAGGAAGCCTTCAGGTGCCGCTCCATGTCTCCGGACCACGGGAAATCTGGCGAGGACCGCAGCAAAAGAAGCACTTGATGAATTGACAAAACAATAACTTTTTGGTGAATAGGATCATTCAGGGTTCTTTCTGGCATTACAAAATGTATTTCAAGTCCTTTTTTTGGCCACTTTTCTTTTGAAAATATAAACATAAATCTTTTTTTTTATTATTAAAACTAAAGTTACATGTTAGAGGAAATGCAGAGTAAAAAGTATAGAAGATATTTGCTTTGAAACATAGTGGAGAAAAAGTCGAAGATCTCCAAAATTGAATATACTCAAGTAAATACATATACTTGAAAAATGTACTTAAAAACAAAATATCATGTAAAAGAAAATACACATAAATAAAAATACATAATCAATTGCCCCATAACACCGTCTACCACCCCCTGTCACATCGAGTCTGCGTCGTACCCGTCTCATCGTATCGCTGCAGCTCCTGTTTGCTCATGGCCTTTGAGGGGGACGTTGATACCGATGAGGTGGAGGATGAGGCGGAGGGCTGGGCGGCGTCGCACGCCTCCTCCAGGCGCCGCAGGAGTCTCCTCTTGCGGGAGTTGAGCTCTGTCTGCTTCTCAAGGAGCTCGGCAATCTGGAGCTCCACCAGCTCCAGCTCGGCCTCCACAGAGTCCAGCTCAGCCTGCACGCCTGAGGGGGGGGACGTAACGTAAAGGCATTTAAGTGTTTTTTATTGTTGTTTAACAATAACTTATCGTAGGGATGCGACAAGTCCATTTTATTGAGAAAATAGGATGGGAATTATTTTGAGGTACATTAGTCTGACATCTTCATTCTTCAAAACTACTATGGGGGGGGCTACCGACACAAATGACAGTTTTCAGAGTTCCCATGAACGCAGCATTACTTCCATTTCACTCTAGAACGTGGCAAAAGACAAGGATGTCCGCTCTCCCCTTAACTATTCACCATCTTTATTGCAGCCCTTGCGACGGCCATCCGTCAAAACAGTAACAACGTAGGCATACAAACAGGTCAACTCTGTTCACAAAATCAGTTTGTATGCAGACAATATTTTGTTGTACTTACGGAACCCAATATCATCCCCGCCGGAAGTTTCAATCTTATATCTACATTTTCAGCTATCTCAGACTATTCAATAAACTGGACTAAAACCACGGTCTTACCACTCAGTGGGGAAGAATGGAACGCAGTAACGCAGAAACTTCCCTTAACCATCACAACGGGCAACATTAAATACCCTGGTATTGAAATCTCCACCAATCTGTCAGATTTGTTTACCCTTAACTTAGCTCCATTGCTCAAATACATTGAAGAACACCTCATTCGATAGAACAACCTACCCATCTCACTAATAAGTAGGATAGCAGCAGCGGAAAATGAATATACTACCAAAAATAAACTATATATTTTCAATGACCCCAGTCCAACCAACAGTAAATTGGTTGAATACTCTAGACTCAATAATCAATCAATTCTATCGGAAAAAAGAAACCAAGAATTAAACTAGCAACTCTAGGAAAAAAATTTAAAAAAAAAGACTGGAGGCCTAGCAGCCCCAAACTTCAGATACTACTATCTAGCCAACCATCTTCAATTTATAATGAAATGGTTCCAACCAGAGCAACAATTTGGCCATGGATGGCGAGACATCAAACAAACAGAATGTCAGGAGTTATCAATATCTGATCTCTCATTTCTTACTGAATCAATAAGAAAAACTAAATTGCTTTAAAAACCCATTCGTCGCAACAACTCTGTCAGCCTGGTGGAGATCCCTCAAACTCAGTGGTCACACTTTTATCTCCAAACAAATTCACACCCTTTCTGGCACAAGCCAGATTTTCTGGTTAAAAACAGACCAATAATCTTCAGGTCTTGGAAAAGAATGAGAAGAAGAAGAATGAGAAGAATCTCACACACGCTTTGGATGGTGGCCGGTGAAATGAGGCCTCTGCATTTAACCCATCCTTGGCTTGCAGGAAACACACCCGTGGTTGGGGAGGAGCTGCTTTTGTAGTTTGTTATCGTCCGCAGCCCCTGCCACAGGCGTCTTGTGTCCCCCTGCTCCATCTGTAGCTCCACAGTCTCTCTGTACGTCCGTTGAGCGTCCTTCACCGCCCTCCGCAGATTGTAAGACGCCGCTTTGTAATTGTCCATATTTCCGGAGACAAGACCATCGTCGTCCTCAGACGAGCCTTCCATCGGCGTCTCCAGTCATCCCTGTTCTCCATACATTTGGCCAGCTCCTTTGTGCTTTCCATGCAGCAATGGTCCAAAGTTCTATCTCCCCTGGTGGCACACGTGATGTGTTGGTGGAAATTAGGCAGAACTTTTTTTTAAGGTTCGCCCTGTTAAAGTCCCCAGTCACCACCACAGCCACGTCGGGATGTTTGTTTTGAAATCCGCAAAACAAATCGTACAGGTCCGACAGTGCTGTGTCGGTGTCCGCTTGCGGTGGAATATAAACGGCTGTAATGATGACCGTGCTGAATTCCCGGGGGAGATAAAATGGACGGCATAAGATGGTCAGCTGTTCCAGGTTCGGCGAGCAGGAGCGGGAGAGAGACGTGGTGTTGTTGGGGTTACACCAGCAGTTGTTTACCATTAGGCAGACGCCTCCACCTTTGGATTTCCCCGACTCCCCCGATCTGTCGCCGTGGAAGACGGAGAAGGACTCGGCTGGACGGGTGGCTTTATCCGGCACCAGCGGGTTCAACCATGTTTCCGTCAGGCAGAGGACGCAACAGTTCCTCATGTCTCGCTGGAATTTAATCCTCGCTCGAAGTTCATCCATCTTGTTGTCCAGGGACGGGACGTTGGCAAGAAGGATGCTTGGCAGAGGTGGACGATAAGGTTGCGTCTTCATTCTGACGCGAATGCCGCCTCGTTTACCACGGTGCTTCCTCCATGGGCTCGCTCGTGGAACAGCGGCTCCATTTTTGTTGTTGAGCGTCTTCCCGCGTAGAATTTCAGCCAGCCACTCTGCTTCCATGGATAAAAAGTCCTAAAGTTGCTAGTTTAGGGACGTTTTTATGTCCATGACTGCATCGCGGCCGTAAGAGGTAACTGCCGATGATTTTTTGGCGGACATTATGATAAAAAAACGGAAAAAAAATACTAAAATGTGCATAAGTCGACCGGAGCACCGGCGCAGGCAACCGCAAGGGGCGGCGCCACTATTGCCACACCACATCCCAATGGTTACATTCATTAATAGAAAACATCTCAATGGAAAAACTAACACCCAAATACACTGCGCTGAGCACACTTGGCTCCGTGGATGGGTGCTCGGGGCTGGCGTCTGGTCAGCTGCGGTGGGGTAGACCTCGCTCTTGCAAGCATGTGTTGTAGTGTGGTGTGTTGCGTGACGAATAAAAGACTGTTTCTTCTTTCTTTCTTCTTTCTTCCGTGTGGCGCGGGTGGGCATGTGGGCCCTGCCGGCTCACCTGCGGGACCCGCGTTTCAGGCGGAGTGTGGGTCTGTCGGCACGGGAGCTGGCTCTGGGCCTGCAGTCTTTGCTTGGCGCCCGCGGCCCAGGTTCTGCGCCTGCATCTTGCGCCTGCACGTGGGGGTGGGTTGTATGTGTGCGCCTCAGGGGTGCAGGGTCTCCTCGCGCTCTCTGGGACAGGGTTATGCTCCTCTGGACCGGGCGTGGCGGTTGCTCCGCGGGTTTCCGGCTTCTCTGGGGGCCAGGGGGTCTTCTGTGGCTGCAGGGCGGAGCACTCAGAGCTTTCCTGCGGCTGCGGGGTGTCTGTACGGCTGTGGGACTCAGGGGTGGCTTTGGGGCCTTTTCCGCTGCTTGGAGGCGTCACAATATTATACCGACCTTATCCACCAGAACCAATTTGGGACAAGTCTTGTACACTCACTCACGGTGGACACGTCACACACAGCACCAGCACCTGCTTTGGACACACTCCAACACCCTCCTGGTTGCATCCCTCTTCTTTTCCTTCCTCATTTACTGCCATAACTATGACAGGGAGAGGCCACGTGACCAATTGCCGTTCCAGTTTTCCTGGAATTAATTAACTCTGTTTAGCGATACATGTTGTTGTCTGATGGTTCTATGTTGATGTTTTTCCATGTACATGTTGTTGGGTTCTATGTTTAATTGATTCACCCGTGGTGAATCTCCCCCTCTTGGAGTAGTGATTAGTTGTTTATAGACCCAAACATGGTAAAATAGTTCTCCCAAGAGGTGGGTTGGTGGTGGTTCTGTATAACCAAAGACTGTGCTCTGGTCTTCCCACAGGTCGTCCGCAGGACAGAGTTATTGCAGCAGTTCTTGATGATTAAAGAATGAACAAAGAGTTGCATTGCAAGTTGAGAACTTAACTCCACTTGCAGACTAACTCTGTCCTAGATGCAATAGAACAAAACATCTGTCAAAAAATCTGACAAAAAAATAAATAAATAGATAGAGATAAATAAATAAATAAATGTTTGCTTCTATGTCCATATACTGTACATGCCTTTTAACGGTTTTAAAAACATATAAATGAAGTTCTGTCTGCTTGCAATTGCCAGACAGGTCTCACTTTGAGTGGAGTGTGTGTGTGTGTGTGTGTGTGTGTGTGTGTGTGTGTGTGTGTGTGAGGTCAGTCTCACACCTCTGCAGGTAAGGTGTGTTGTGTGTGTTATAAATTAAGAGTTAATGACGTCTCTCTCTCTCTCCCTTCTTCCCTCTCCAGGGAACGGTGCAGCTGCTTCCCAGTGGAAGGAGCTCCCTTCCACAAACATAATGTAAAAACACCATCTGAAGGCAGACGGTTTGCTTTTATAACGCTTTAGGGTCATTTCTTACATCTAAACATTTCTTACATCATACTATGATCTAATGGTTATAGTTATTGATTAACGATAGTTATTGATAGACTTACCATTTGTGCTTTCAGAGCCGTCCATAACTCCCAGGGAGGTTTTCTCGGAAAACAGCCAACTTTCAGGTCACTGTACAATGGGTGATAATGGAGTTATGGGCAATGCGAGATAAATATGATGATAATGATAATAATCATGATAACAACAACAATCACATCTCCTTTCTTTTCTCCCACTTTCCTTTTGACTTATGCGTTTGTTATTCTTCTGCCACTTTTTCCTGCAATACTGTTTTCTTGCATTGTCGTATTTGACTGTGATTTATTTTCTTTTATGTGATGTAGTGTTTTTGAGAACCTTGAAAAGCACTATACTAATAAAATGCACTATTATTATTACAATTAGTGTTCGTTCTATAAGACCTATCATACACGAAATGCAGCTCAAAGTGCTTTACATAAAATAAGGGAAAATAATCAAAAATAAAATGTTACAGCAAAATAAAATTACAATTAAACAGACGGATTAAAAATAATTCAAACCATTTAAAAGTTTAAAAATGTAAATCCTGCAACATTCACTTACTACACTAATAACCAAGGTTTAGTAACCGCCTACTACTATTATAGTGTTTTGTTTTGCGGTGAGTATTAAAGTAATTTTAATGGACTTTCAAGATCCCAAATGTGACTTAAGTCAAATATTATTCCCCAATTCCCGCTGTTTTTAGTCACAGTAACTGAAAAAGTAAGTTATTCACGACGTTCAAGATGATGTTCGCTGCACCTGCTTCCCTTTAGCACGACGCTAACCAGCGTCCCCGCGGAGCTCCTTCGTCCCCAAACCCACACGGAACGCGGAGATGTTTGCCAGGTTTTGAGTGGAAAAAAGCGTGAATAGACGGCGGCGGCGGCCACATCGACCCGGCGGAGCCCGCTCCCCGTCCTGCCGGCCGGCGTGTGTGTGTGTGTGTGTGTGTGTGTGTGTGTGTGTGTGTGTGTGTGTACGCCTGTGCGCGCCGCTCCTCCCGGTCTCTAACGGCGTCGCTCGGTCGAGCTGAACGGCTCCCGGAACGAGACCGGAAGCGAGCAGAGGAGCTCCGCGACGAGAGCCAATCAGAGAGCGGCGGTGACGCTGCGCAACACCGGGGAGCGTTCAAGAGCACCCCTGGTCAACGTCCACCACGGTTTCCGCCCATGGCTCCGCGGGACGTCGGTAAACAGTATTTATTGTGGTATATATACATATACATATATATATACTTCTTTTTTGAAGGATTTGTGTCGTTTTGTTGGTAATATTTAGAAGAATTTGACTTTATTTTGGAAATATATAATTGTATTATTGTAACTCATGCCAAGTGGACCAAATGTAATCAAGAAGTTAAATAGACATCTATCGATGCACCGAGACACATCATCAGTGATGGAACCTGAGGTCATTGGGTGTTTCGGGTGTTTCAACATCATACGCCCTCACCGGGGCGACCCAGCCGGGAGTGATCAAGTCCCGACTTGTGTCTAGGTGGCATGGGCCCACGGATCGCCCCTCTTGATCCACAGCCATCTGGAGGCCCTCTCAGCTGCCTCTGTGGTAGTTTTGATGGCCTTTCGCTGCCGTGCCCCCCTGTGATGCCAAGCAGGCTGTACGCTTCGCAGAGAGATGGCGCTGCGAGGCCTCTACGGCCCACCGCCATTGGCACACGCCGGGCACGCCAGCCCCGTCTGCGGCACTCCTCCGCTAGGTCGGCGTACTCGGCACGCTTCCCCTCGTTGGCCTCTTCCGTGCGCTCCTCCCAGGGGACCGTCGGCTGCAGAAGAACCGCCTGCTCTGCTGAATCCGAGACGCATGCTCACACCTGTATGCTCCAGGCATCCTGGAACCTTTGGGACTCCACCCTTCTGGTATCGATGTACTCATTCTTCAGGAGGAACTCCGTCAACCTACGGGATAGGATGGCGAAGAATACCTTCCCCTCAAGCTGAGCAGCGAGATGGTTCTGAGCTGCTCCATGTTCTTATGTAACTTATGCCAAGTGGACCAAATGTAATTAAGATATACAGTATAAGCCATAGAAATTGTAATGTATTGTGTATTGCTGATGGCAAATAAAATAAAAACTCCACACCATTTATTTATATATATATATATATATATATATATATAGGGGATGGTAGCTCAGGCGGTAGAGCTAGTGATCTAAAGGTTGCTGGTTGGATCCCAGGCTCCTCCTGCTAGAATGCTGTAGTGTCCTTGAGCAAGACACTTAACCCCTAATTGCTCCTGATGGCTGCGTCCGTCGCTGTTTGAACAATTGTAAGTCGCTTTGGATAAAAGCGTCTGCTAAATGACGAAATGTAATGTAATGTAATATATATTTAGTTATATTTAAATCTATATAGGAAAAAATACATTATTTTATCATCAATCACCAATATGTTATCAGTTTTACACTTTACCATGTGTATATAGATATGTTTATATATATATATATATATATATATATATATATATATATATATATATATATATATATATATATATATATATATAAAAATATGTTTCTTAATAATTATTATATGTTGTATGTAAATATGTTGTATGTAGATTTGGAGCTGTAACAAAAGTAATTTCCCCCCTGGGATTATTAAAGTATTTCTGATTCTGATTCTGATACGGCCTTCAAACAAACTATTTTGAGTTCTACTAACATGGATAACGTTTGTAACAAAAAAATAATAATTAGAAAAAGAAGGAAAGAAAAAAGTCTAAATAAATATCAGCTCTCCCTGTTCAATTGTTCCTGGTTGTTCAGGTTGTGTTGTCGTTCATACAAAGTCACTTGGAGCAAATAAAAACATGTAAAGGCTTCAGCTAAAAACAAAAACAAAAAACGGCAGAAAAGACACAGGGGTACATTTTTTTCTTTTATTTAGAAAATGTATGTGAGAGAAGTTTTTCTATTTCTATTCTTCGTCAAAGGATGTATTTTGGAAAATTCCGCGACTCCCGTAAACGCCGCGGAGCAGCCGAGCGGGAGGGGGGGACCGTTTTGAACGCGACACCAGAGGAGCCCCCGGATGTCGTCGCCGCCAGGGGGCGCGTTTCCGGAAGCCGTCGCCGGCGGGGGCGGCGGCGCGTTTCCGGAAGCCGTCGCCGGGAGAAGACGTGGCCGTCGCCGCAGTGGAGTGGCAGCTGTTGCCCCCTCTCGCCTCGCACCGGCCTCCTCCACCCGGGCTGCCCGCTCGCCGCTCGGCGCCGAACTCAACATGATCTCCCTCACGGACTCCCAGAGTAAGGACGTCCGTCTTCCGCCGCGGCCGCAGAGTAGCGCCACGTTTGTCCGCCAGGCTAACCGCCTGTAGCCGACAGGCGCCAGTAAGCTAGCTGGGAAGATACTCTCATCAAGTTATGATCCAATCAATAATAATAATAATAATAATAATAATTATGATCATAATTATAATAATGATAATAAGAATAATAATGATTCTAATCATGATCCTTTAATAATAACAAGTGTGCACATGGTCACTGCATTACAGGTTTTATCAATATGCAAAAGTTTTGCACAATTTCCCGATTGACAGTGAATTGTTGAAACTGATGTTTTTTGTTTGTCGTTCATATTATGGTTTTTTTCAACGCCGCTTCTTCTGTTTTTAATTTTTGTTGCTTTATTATTGTTGCCAATTGTTTTGATGTGAGCAGCTGTAACATCTGTCTATCTATCTGTCTATCTATCTGTCTATCTATCTGTCTGTCTGTCTATCTATCTATCTATCTATCTTCCTGTCTCTCTGTCAGTCCGTCCAGCATAAACCTAGTAATAAATCATGTAATTTCCTGTGGAGTAAATAGCTTGGAGCGTCAAGTGTCTTTAAGGGGAGAATGAAACGCTGATTGTTTGTTCTGACAATTGATGAAATGAGTTTCTCTTCACTCGACGCAAAGAATCTTCAGTGTTTGTGCCTTGAGTGGTCCATCCAGAGGCCACTTCATTCATGCAAACGGAACGTCAACAAACAACATTTAGGATTATTATTGTTATTATTATACCATTTGTTTGACCATTTTCTCCTCTTGTCTGTGTCCTTCAGAGATTGGGATGGGATTAACAGGCTTCGGCGTGTTCTTCCTCTTCTTCGGAATGATCCTGTTCTTTGACAAAGCCCTCCTGGCCATTGGAAACGTGAGTGTCCTGAATCCGTCTCTCTCTCCCTGGGGATTAACTGCCCGTGTCTCTCACGCTCCCAGTCACTATTTCTTCGCTATCTTTTTCTTTTCCAGATCCTGTTCGTGGCCGGACTGTCCTTTGTCATCGGTCTCGAGAGGACCTTCCGCTTCTTCTTCCAGAAGCACAAGGTGAAGGCCACCAGCTTCTTCCTGGGGGGCGTGTTGGTGGTGCTAATAGGCTGGCCCATCGTCGGCGTCGTGCTGGAGATCTACGGCTTCTTCCTCTTATTTAGGTGAGGGAGACAAAGGGATCGAGGGCGTCTCCGCCTCCAGACTCAAGTCACAGTTCCGAGCCGGGGACGGCACGACATTGTCCCTCGCGCTCTCTTACTCACATTTGTGGCACGCGTCTCCTTGTGTTGATCCATCTCTGTCTTATCCCAAACAGGGGCTTCTTCCCAGTGGTAATAGGCTTCATCAGAAGAATACCGGTGCTCGGGTCGTTTCTGAACTTACCGTTCATCAGCGGAGTAAGTATGAGCCGGCGCTGAGACCACGTCGAGTCCACACTGTTCACATGCAGAGATGCAGCTTTTTTCCGCCAGAGAAGCTCAATTAAAATGTCTTTGTGATTGGGATTACTATATGGACATGAGCAGCTGACCGGAGTACGGCAACCCGGCTGCTTTTAACGGGATTTGATCGATGCAAATCCCAAAAAATAGTAATAATAATAATTATACAAAAGAAAAAGAAAAGAACCCACTGCAACCTGCATGTAAACATGGTCGGTACGTTGGAGAACTCAATAGACACAAAACCTCACAGGGTTCAAAAAAAGGCCTCGGTGACTCAATTCGATACCCCAAAGTTAATTCACGGGGCTGTTACCATGGAAGATTATGATTTAATTTTTTTTAACATTTAACACACTGACGCTGACCGCAAACAGCAGAGCTGGAGGTGCATACGGTCGGAGAGACGTTGCCGGCCATTAAAATAACCACGTGTCCTGCGGAAACAAGAGACGCGCTAACACACTAGTAGCGCTGTCACAAGCTTGACATTTGAGAGTGGACAATTAATTGTCACACAAATTATTATGTTTACCACTTGAATTGTCTTTATTTTTTGTTTGTTTTCCGTCGTATGCCGCGAGCATAGTGGCATAAAATAAAACAAAAAATAAATTAATCGAATAAAACATCTGAACCTATTGCAGAGGAGCCATTGGCAGTTGGTGAGAGTTGAATTGTCTCGACCCGACACACCCCATTCACATCCTATTTACTGCCACATTTCTGGCATTGATTTAAAAGTCCCCTTTAATCTCGATGGAAACGCGTGTTCGTGAAATCTTAACGGTTTCGCGGGAAAGAAGCCCATCTGCTCAAATTATTGCGATCGGGGAATTATGTAACAGATGTGACAGCTCTATGTCGCGGTTCCTCGCCTCCAACCAAGAGCCTCTTCTGTGGAGAGCAGTGGGTTGGTTTTGTGGCTACTGAAGGTGGTGTGTGTGTGTGTGTGTGTGTGTGTGTGTGTGTGTGTGTGTGTGTGTGTGTGTGTGTGTGTGTGTGTGTGTGTGTGTGTGTGTGTGTGTGGTAAGCTTTGTCTTGAGGTGAATGTCTCTCTGTCTCTCTTAAGCCTTCCTAAGGCTGCCAGGACAATCAGCAGTCGTGGTCAGTCACTGCCGATTCTCCGTTTGCATGTCAGCATGTGTATTTAACCGCTACGTCACCGCAGAGCAACGCGGGCTGCGTTCACGCCGCAGCGCGGATGTTTTTGACGCCGCGTTTGTCTCTCCGTTTGGGCCCCGTCCGCACGAAAACGGCGTTTTAGGGACCGGCAACGAGGCTTTCCGGGCACGACGCCTTCCGGGGGGGAGATTTTTCACTTTTTTGTTTTCCGTGCATTCCTGCGGCGGAAGGGAAACGGAGCTTCCTTGAAGAACGCCGACGTCGGGACCTGGACCTACGTCGGGGAAGCCGCGAGCGACGTGGTGCAGGTCTCCGTGTCTCCACCAGGGGGGTTGAAAGTGCCTCCACCTGTAGGAGCGGCGTCCGTACGGAGCTGTGTGTGGACATCATGATGGTGCTACGCCGAACGCGCTGCACTCTCCTCACGCTCCTTTGCGCTGTTTGACGTCAGGATTTTTATCGCTTGTTATCGCCCCCTGCTGGCCTGGAGTGCTTGGCGAGCGCTTTTTAAATCATTTCTGCGTCCTCGTGTGGACGGAGATTTTATTTAGTGTTTTTTTGTTGTTGTTGTTTTTAACGGAAGAAGGAAAACGCCTTTTCCGAAAAATCAGTTTACGCCGCTTTCCGATTTGTCGCGTCTACACGATTTATTTTACCCACCTGTTTACGCGGACGTTCCACGTGCACCGCGTGCCACTCAGGAAGCAGCAGGGGAAAAAAATCAAAAATCAACCCCGCATGCGCACGTCGTACTCAGGCCTCCGAGCGGGGAGCTGCCGCCCCGCCACCGCCACAGGCAAAGTCGAAATCAGAAGTGGAAGTTTGTTTTTGTTTTTGTCTATCCGGGGCATCTTTCGAGGTACGCAGCGTACGAACCTGCGTCACGGTTTACAAATCACGCTCCGTCTGTAAAGTTCTGCGCGAGCCGGCGTCTGAGGGAAATGCGTTCTGATGACATGAGAGTCGGGTGGTTTCAGCCGGCGGCGTGAACGCAGCCTGGGGGAACGTTGCTTAATTCACTCCTGATTGACTTGACCAGTTTCCTCCTCTGTGTCACCGCCTCAAGTCGCCTCCCGCATGCGCTCCTTTCATTCCCATTCACAGATAACCCTCCAGCCTCCTCGGTGGGGCTGCGCTGTAGGTGTATGAGAGGGAAGGGGGGGGGGGGGCACTCTAACATCTGACTCCTTAAAAACCTGCTCCCAAACGCTACGCCCTCATGTGGCGCAGGTCAGGGCGACAGGTGGCGGCTTTGTCCCCCAGACTGACAACCCCAACGTCTCTCCCTCTCTTCTCTTTCTTCGCAGTACGTGGACAAGGTGGGCGACAGCAACACGATGGTATAACGGGGACTTTTGCACCCGGGGAAGCGACAAAATCAGCCCCAAAAAAAAAAACAGAGCCAGGACACTTCCGAGCCCCAACTCCACCCTCCGCCCTCCACCCCCTCCATTCAATGTAACATCCCCGCTCCTGGGCGAAAGACTGTATTTGTACTTTTTAAATTGGACGGCGCCGCCGAGTTGAAAGGTCACCGGGGCAGGAGGGGGAGACGAGTCCCCCCCCCCCACCACCCCCAGCTACCACGACGACCGAGGAAGATCCGAAGACGGGGGATACTCCACCCCCCCCCTCTCTCTGAGATGGAGGGGAGTCACGGGAGGGAGGCGGTGCGAGTCGCCACATGGAACCTGTGCTCCACCCTTGTTTGGAAGTGCCATCGCTTTTTAAGTTGTTTTTTTTTTCCCTCCTTTCCTCTTCAATTCGGAGCTTCTTGACAACCGGGCGTGGCAGTTGTTGGAATCCTGTCTGTGGTCTAAAACCGGCTGCCTGGCACGGTGTGCTTGGCAGATGATGATGATGACGATGATGATGATGATAATGATGATGATTTTCACGACTTGATTTTGTTTTTCCTCATTAAAGAATTCCCTCGCTGTAGTGAGGTCCCAAAGCAGCGAAGCATCTAATTTGAGAGAAGCCTTGATGACTGTTAAATGTCATTATTATTATTATTATTATTATTATTATTATTATTATTATTATTATTATTATTATTATTATTATTGTTGTTGTTGTTGTTGTTGTTGTTGTCAGAATCCTGGATTAATTCAACAACTCCACATGAAAGGACTGGTGCAGACGCCATATGGGAATCATTTCTGTGATTCCTGAGCTGCGTGCTTCTTTTCTTCAGGTTGTATTGACATTACGACGTTTGGCCGTGTGCACTTTTGTAAATAAATGAAAGTTAATATTGAGCCGTCCTTGTTTTGCAGTTTACTTTTCTTTCTATATCGATAAATTCAGTATATGGTACGATTGCAGAAGCTATATATATATATATATATATATATATATATATATATACACATACACATACAAAGGGATCTGAGCAGGTCCTTGAGAGTGCTTGAGGTATTTGAATTTCATCCTCAGAAAATGTAAGTACTGGAATACTTTGAAAATGAAAAAGTGCTTGAAAAATCTTTGAAAATCCTTAAAGTCCTTGTCGATCACTGAAAACCTGTGATATTCCGCTTGGTTTTGTTATTAAAATCTAACATAATTACAATTTTGTGGGATCACGTTTACGACGTAGATGATGCCACGGAAATGTAAATTAAATCCTCAATGGTGGGAAAGAGACACTTATAAAAGTATATTATGTGATTAATAATAAATGTATAGATATACAGTACAATAAATATATTAATAGACAATGGGATTGGATTATAATTAATAAAGATCACATTGGAAATTGATGGAGGTTTTTTGTGTGAAGTCCTTGAAAATGAAAAAAAAAGTGCTTAAAGAAGTACTTTAAAGTCCTTGAATTTCACTTTGTGCTGCCCTGGATCTATTTATACACCAATTTCCAGAAGATCTTTACGTTGACTGATATCAAGAAAGGCATCAGTGAGAATGTCTGACTTCTACAAATAACGAACAAATAAATTAATGGAGCTCGGCTTCCCCATTCATTGACTTCCGATCTCGTGGACAGAGAGCGGACGTCATTCACCTGGAACCGCTTCACGCAGCAAAAACGCTCAAACATCAATATGAGCAAAAACATAAATAAAAGCTCCTCATGGCTGTTACTTACAACACGGCACATCAAAACCACGGAGGCATTTTCAGTTAGTCCACCGGCCATGACTGCAAAAATAAAACAAACAAATTAATATACTGGATGTGGGGAGGATTTATCTGCGCATCAGTCCACACTCACACACACACACACACATGCATACACAAAACCCCCCCCCCCCCTCAGACACACACACACACACACGCAGACACACAAACCCCCCCCCCCCCCCCAGACACACACACACACACACACACACACACACACGCAGACACACAAACCCCCCCCCCCCACACACACACACACACACACGCAGAGACACATAACCCTGCACACACACAGACACACACACACACGCAGACACACAAACCCGCCCCGCCCCCCGCACCCCCCCCCACACACACACACACACACAAACCCACACAAACACACACACACACATACACAGACACACACACACACTCTCCATCATCTCAGTGGCTGGTTTCCTCCCACCACAGTATAAATATGGATGGAAGCTGAGATGCTGTTCACTCACTCACTCACTCACTCACTCACTCACACACACACACACACTCACTCACTCGCTCGCTCACACTCTCCCTCACACACTCCCTCTCTCCGGGTTGTGCTGCACGCTGCTTCACTCTCCATCTGCGTCGCTGTCGCAATGAAAGTAAGTGTGTCTCTCTCCCGCTCCACCACCATCATTTACTAGTTATTCATCTGGAATTTCCCCCTTGTTTTCCCTCCCACAAATAAGCTGTTGTCAACGCGCACGGGGCTTTGCTTTTCCATGTCAAATGTCTCGTTATTATTCCATGAACCATAAATCCACAATATATTTTTGCTGTGTTTTGGGACAGGGTTTGAAGAGCGTCACTATCTCTTACTTACTGACCCTTTTACTTCTGGCAACGTTCGTCTCACACTCGTGGAGTGCACCCAAGGTAAGTTTAATATCATATTTATACTGAATAAGTGTAGATTTTATGATTTTATTTTGATGTAATATTATTATTATTACTATTATTATTAGTGGTGTTGTTGTTTACAACAATAATAAAAACAATATCAGTGATTATTACTATAACTTAAAATAACAACAATAAATAATAATAAACACAACAGTTACAGCTGTTGTACAAATACTATCTAAATTACAAATTGTTGTTATTATTATTATTATTATTATTATTATTATTATAAATGTAAGAATAGTGTCCCAACTTCCCTCTCTAAGGGTTCCTTCCAAAGGAGGAACTGGACTCCTCAGGCGATGTTGTACCTAAAGGGCACCCGTACGTAATGCTGCATCCTATTATAATTACAGTAAAACAGGAGAATTTAAACAGCCAGAACAATCTTTATATATATATATATATATATATATATATATATATATATATATATATATATATAATAATTATTATTATTTTATTATTATTATAATTTTTCTCTTCCAGAGGGTCGAAGGTTCATCTCAGAGGACGGGAAAGAGGGAGATGTGTACGACACCTTACACCTAGGTACAGACCACCCCACTGCCTGCACCTTTATGTGTTTCTCTTTAATCTGATAATAACTGGAGGTTTTTATTATTAATATTATTATTATTATTATTATTATTATTATTATTATGTCTTGCCACTTGTATGTTGGAGCTCAGACTGAGAGAATAAGATGAAAAAGTAGTGAATTTATATGTAAATGTAATAATTTATGGATATTGGTGGAATTTAGTGTGGTTAATTTATTTACTTATTTCTTATATATTATTATTTATCTATTTGTATTATTATTTTATAATATTTATATTATATTTAAATAACATTATATAATTTATGTTATAATTGTATTATATTCATATATTGTAGTTGTATTATTTGTTATAATGGTGTTATATCTATGACAATTTGACTTATGTTCTTTACAGAAACCCGTAGTCAGAACACAGAGAAGCTGAGCGTCAACCAAGCAGCGACGGTGCTGCTCAACTTCCTGCAGCAGGCCAAGGAGGAAGGTGGGTGAGGGGGAGGAAGGTGGGTGAGGGGGAGGAAGGTGGGGTGAGGGGGAGGGAAGGTGGGGTGAGGGGGAGGAAGATGGGGTGACGGGGAGGAAGGTGGGTGTGGGGGAGCGCCCTCAGAGGCACGCCCTTGCTGTGGCAGGCAACCTCAAATCCTCAAATCCTCAAATCCTCAAATCCTCAAACCCTGAAATTCTCAAACCCTAACGTGAGTGAGCCGTGGAATTCACTGCGTGTGCTGGAGTCACGTTGGCAGTGATTTCCTGTTTTTTCAATCACTCAGTGGTTTGAGCTGTTTCTCATTTCGCTTCCATTTTTATTTTGGGAGTATAAAATACCTGTGTGTGTGTGTGTGTGTGTGTGTGTGTGTGTGTGTGTGTGTGTGTGTGTGTGTGTGTATATTGCGTGTGTGTGTGTATGTGTGTGTGTGTGTGTGTGTGTGTGTGTGTGAATGTGTGATTTGAAGAGGCTTTCCCTTTCTGACTGTCCGTGTGTGTGTCGGTGTGTGTGTGAATGCGTGTGTGTGTGTGTATATTGCGTGTGTGTGTGTACGTGTGTGTGTGTATATTGCGTATGTGTTTGTGTGTGTATATGTGTGTGTGTGAGATTTGAAGAGACTTTCCCTTTCTGACTCTCCGTGTGCATATGTATGTGTGTGTGTGTGTGTGTGTGTGTGTGTGTGTGTGTGTGTGTATGTGTGAGTGGGTGTATATGTGTGTGTGAGATTTGAAGAGACTTTTTGTTCTTGACTCTCCGTGTGTGTGTGTGTGTGTGTGTGTGTGTGTGTGTGTGTGTGTGTGTGTGTGTGTGTGTGTGTGTGTGTGTCTCTCTCTCTCTCCCTATCCAGCCAATGAAAACCCCGAACAGATGTACTTCCAGGATCTGCCGCTGTGGAAGCGAGAATACTTCTAAAATCTTCTGAATACTTCTGAATACTTCTGAATCTGTTGTACGATCTGTTGTAAGAAGTGTGTTTTGTAAATATGAACCACCCCTGATGTGTTGTTTTAATAAAATGTGTTTTAAATCATGGCTTGGGAGCGGACTAGATCAAACTGAATTCTTACGACAGTATTTTCACGTGTTCATTCATAGTTTTCATTCATAATTTATGTATGATACACAATTAAAATAAAAAACACTTAACGCACATGATAAGGTTTTTCGGTTCGGGCTAAGTACGCATTAAATATCTGAGGAATAGGAAAAACATTTTAACTTGCATTTTTAAACGTCAACGTAACATTGTTTTGGTCCATCAACAATAACTTCAAGTTATTACAGCGTCTCCCTACGGATGAGAAAATAACAATATGAAATGTGGTAAACATTACCTGAAACACACACACACATATATGTGTGTGTGTGTGTGTGTGTGTGTGTGTGCACATGTGTGAGTGTGTATATATATATATATATATATATATATGTTTGTGTGTATATATACAGTATGTGTATGTGTGTGTGAGTGTGTGTATATATATATATACATATATATATATATATATATATACATACACACACACACATTTATAATATATATTTTTTTGTGTGTGTGTGTGTGTGTGTATATATACATGTGTGTATGACAACATTTGTAATATTGAAAGCTGGGCATGCACCATACAGTATATGCTGCACATTCAGGCATCCACCTTGTCGACTTGTTGCTTTCAACATTTTCCAAACTAATATTGTGTTAATATGTAAAAGCTATTTAATAATATAAAATTAGTAATATAATCATATAATATTAGCAAAATAATATTATAATATTAATACTATTATATTATAATATTAGTAATATAATATTAATTATGTAATATTACAATATTAGTAATATAATATAATATAATATAATATAATATAATATAATATTATAATATAATACATTTGTTTCTGTCCACATCTGCGTCACCTCCAGTTACGTTAACATCAAAAAACAATCGTCCAAAGTGAAAAGAACCAGATCCAGACTGATGCACTGAGAATGCAGAAGGTGGGAAGGTGGAGGTAAGGACTGTGCTTTGCAGAGGTGTGGAAGGCATTTTATATCCTGCTTTCTAGTCTTGTGACCACTCAAGGTGCTTTACAGTACAAGCCTCACACTCACCCACCCACACAAACCTTCATACAGAAGCTCATTGAGGGCACTTCAGGGTTCAGTCACCCTAAAGGTGTGGAAGGTGGTGTGGAAGGTAGTGGTGAAGGTGTGGTAGGTGTGGTGGAAGGTGGTGTTGAAGGTGGTGTTCAAGGTGTGGAAAGTGTTGAAGGTGCTGAAGGTGTGGAAAGTGTTGTGGAAGGTGGTGCGGAAGGTGGTGTTGAAGGTGTGGAAGGTGTAAACGGCAAAGCGTGAGCAGAGCGATTCCGTTTCAGTCGTTTGCTCAGTAAAACATGTTAAAGCTAAAAACTATTGATGTAAAGTAAATAATATTAATAACAATATTATTAATAATAATGTTTATAATAATAATAATAATATGTTTTCTACATGTTAATAAAATATAAAAACAACTTTTCATATTTAAATATTGATCATTTATTTCCCCGTCACATCAACTCATTTTCCCTCCAAAATGAACAAACTGTTTCTTTCAGTGACATCAGGCAGAGCAGAGCTCATCCAACAGCTGCTCAGTTATGACATCATCCAACATCTGCTCAGTTATAATATCATCCAACAGCTGCTTAGTTATGACATCATCCAACATCTGCTCAGTTATAATATCATCCAACAGCCGCTCAGTTATGACATCATCCAACAGCTGCTCAGTTATGACATCATTCATCACTGATCATCTGGTGTTTCATAATGTGTGATGTCAAACCGATCCCATCTATCCCGTCATGGATAATAGAGAGAAACGTTTATTTCTAATAATTCTTGTATAAATTATTGAATTTGAATAAATTTAATAAATAATAAATTTTATGGAAAAAAACATGTTTTTTTTAATTATTTTATTTGTTAATGAATTAAGCCCTGAGTATTTTTGTGGGCGTTTGGCGGTGATGTACGATAAGAAATATGTGTTTATACATTTATACGTAAGTTATTTAGACAATGAAACAATGAAACGTCAACAAAAAAAAAACCCAAAACTATTCTTTGTTTTTCAAAAATTCTGAAAAATACAAAAGGCCAATCGGCAGCCGTCTCCTGGAACGACCCGGAGGGCGTGGGCGTGGAGGGTGTGGAGGGCATGGACGTGGAGGGCGTGGGCATGGGTGTGGGCGTGGAAGGTGTTGCTGTGGAGGGCGTGGCCGTGAAAGGCGTGGGCGTGGGTGTGGGCGTGGAAGGCGTGGCCGTGGAGGGCGCGCCTGCTTCACCTCAGTTCCCCCCCCAAAGCCTCAGTTCCCCCACGCCTCCGGCCGCGTCTTGTTGCCGTCGGCGACGCCGCCCAGGACGAAGGGAGCCTTGATGTTGAGCCGGTCCCGCTCCGCCTCCTCGTCCTCGTCGTAGTCCTCGTCGTCGCTGTGGTGCGGCGTGGAGTGGACGGAGGCGGAGGGCGACGGAGGCACGGAGTAGGGGCGGGGGTAGGGGAAGCCCTCGGTCTGCGGACGGGGGGGAAAGAGTCCCAAATAAATCTGTGACATCATAAAGAGGTGGAGGTTTCCTGCGCTGCGTGACAGGTGTATGAACGGAATCAAGAGCAACTATCAGGGTTTTTTTTTTATAATTTACAATTTTGAAAAGATGAGATGAGAAGATGGTCTGAAAAAAGTTTTTTCTTTAACCTTTTTTTCAGGCACAACAGGCGAAAAAACAGGAAAAATGGAGGTTTAATGTGTAAGTAGAAGTTAGTGGGTTAAAAAAATCCTTCGATGTTTTACATCTGGGCGGTGTCGTGACGGCGGGGCGTGGTCGTGCCTCTGCCACAGCGGCAGCAGCCGGGTGGTGGCACATCAGTCAGTTTTAGTGTCATAGCTATTTAGGGCGGTGAAGTTCTGCTTTTAGGGCGTTTTATTTTGAAGTAAAGAGTATTTACGCCCCCAAAAAAAAAAAACTAAAGCGGAACGGTCTCTTAGCTACGTTCACGTTTTTTTGTTTTGTACAAGTAGGAGAATAGGACAGAAAGACTACATCTAGAGTAAAAACACTGCCGAACTCGCTCTGTGCCGTCTCCACGACCTGACGTCACGGCCGCATGTTGAGGTGGGCGTGGCTAATCGCATAAACATGAGTCCAGCTGTGGTTACGATGTGACAGTGTTGTGGTCGATGAATGAATTGGGTTTATATGACGTCAGCTGATTTAAAAGCAACACGTTGCATTCCGTGTCGCCGCCGCCGCCCACATTTTTGGACTACGTCCTTCAACCACGTCCTTGGACTACGTCCACCCCGCAGCCTGTGGTGCATTTGAGTGCTCCGCCACTTTTTTTTGTTCATTTCCCCGTTTAATTTTTGGATGATCCGTGTTTCCTGTTCTGCGTCTCCTCACCTTGGGCGGGGCCATGGGGTCAACGTTGAACTTGTCGGGGAAGGCTCTGCTGAGCGCCAGGAGGCGGGCGTGCACGTAGAACTGCCAATCACACAGAAGCTCATTGTCATTCAGATGTGAACAAATATGAAGACGCATGTCACACAGAGAAAAAACATCTGTAGAAAGTCCCCCGGGTGGAAAACCCAGTGTCTTTTTAAGTTCATTCACTTTGTGGATTAAAAGTCTAAAAATGTCTGTTTTAGAGGCTTTACCGTTTACGGATAACAAATTATGTCACAAACTCCTTTAAAAACCTTATTTGTCATTTACCCATATACAGTTCACCCATATATACACATATTTCAAGCTTCATTTATCAAATGTATTCATTTTTGATGGTGTACCAACACACACACACACACGAACACACACACACACACACACACACACACACATTTTATTTATTTATTTATAATATAGAAATATCAGTATTCTGCAGCGGTACGGACCCTCCCCAGGTATCTCCAGTCCAGGAGGTCCGACAGACGCTCGGTGCGGTTCCTCTGGATGATGCGCTGCCGCCGGGACTGCTGACAGAACCCAAACATGAACTGGGTCAGCTGGTTGCACGACTCGTCCGCGGAACGGAACCGGCGATCCATGATGTAAATCCCTGAGAGAGAGAGAGAGAGAGAGAGAGGGGGAGACCAGTCCATGAGGGACACGAGTCAGTGAGACAGGATCTTTGATAATTGTCAATAACAGTCATTAAACGTCCTGCTCCAAAATGTAAAGTACATTTAAGAGGCATGACAGAACACACTCCTGCCGATGCCCCTGAGCAAGGCATCGGTCCAGATGTGGAGTCGACGCCCACTGCCGAGGTAGGAAACTCGGAAATGGGAGATGACTAAGAGGGATTAATAGTCGACTACAAAGACGTGTGTGTTATTTTCTGTCCACTAGAGGGAGAGCTAGTCCATCACAACCTGAGCAACAAACCAAAAAAGCCAGATTGAAATGCAACGTGGGTTCTGCCCCGAGTTCGATGCCCGTTCTCCACGCGACCTTCTTTTATACAAAGAAAAGGGATTTTCAATTTTTTTAAGCCATCCGTCCATCTGTCTGTGTGTCCATTGGTCTGTGTGTCCACCTGTCTGTGTGCCCATCAGTGTGTGTGTCCATCAGTCTGTCTGTGTGTCCATCAGTCTGTCTGTCTGTCCATCAGTGTGCGTGTGTCCATCAGTCTGTCCGTCCATCAGTCTGTCTGTGTGTCCATCAGTCTGTCTGTCCATCAGTCTGTCTGTCCATCAGTCTGTGTGTCTCACCATACGCAGCGGGGTCTGACACGTGCTCCTCCATGAAACAACCAAAACCCGACAGGTTGGTGGTGACGCTGGGGATCCCCATCACCGTGCACTCACCTGGAGGACAGAGCGCAAAGCTACTCCAAAAAACATTATTGTGTTTATGTGTGTGAGTGTGTGTGTGCGTGCGTGCTCGTGTATGTGTATGTGTGTGTGTGTGTGTGTGTGTGTGTGTGTGTGCCTGCGTGTGCGTGCCACGCCCGCAGGCTACCTGGCGTGTATCCCCAGGGTTCGTAGTAGGAGGGGAACACCCCCAGATTGCAGCCGCGGACAAACTCCTC
The DNA here is from genome assembly GCF_960531495.2 of Zeus faber. Taxonomy (NCBI): domain Eukaryota; kingdom Metazoa; phylum Chordata; class Actinopteri; order Zeiformes; family Zeidae; genus Zeus; species Zeus faber. Next base: position 4,198,532 of record NC_137208.1, read on the forward strand.
GTAATCCATGGGCAGCAGGGGACTGGTGGAGGAGAGGAACTCCGGGTGGAAGATGATCTAAAGGGGTGGAGGACGTCAAGTCCCCGTTTAGAGAGAGAGAGAGACACCAGACACACATCTCCAGACACACATCTAAGACAACACATACTGTTATTTTTGGGGGATTTGCTCTGCGGTGTCGACGACTCTACATTTTTCTGCACATGGTGACAACGACGACCTAACTTTTCACTTTACCACAGCCGTAAACGAAAACGTAGCATGGTATCAATTGTATTCCTGACGGACGACATCTTGCATTAAATTCAAAATGATCTTGATTTATCTTGCGTGGTCGGAGTTTGGGCGTCTGGGCTCCACCGCTCATCACTCCCAGCGAGGAGCCCAGGAAACACAGGAGGGATGAGCTGGATGAGCCCGACGGGCGGATGCAGGGGAGGTGGAGGGAGGTGGAGGGAGGTGCAGCTACGCAGCAACGCAAGGGGCTGCTTAAAAGGGGCTGGCTAAATAAGGGCGTGGAAGCGGGCGGTGCGCGGTCGAGCTGTCTGGCTCTGGAACCACCGTCGCTGCGCCAGCGACGCCTCGTTTATGTTCAGGTTCTTCCTTCGTATTTAAACAAAACTTTGTTTTTTTTTCCCCCAAATTAACGGGAAAAAAAAGATTCCTGCAAAGTGCTGCTGCAGAGTACGACTTTCACCATTATGATTGTTGATATGTGTCCCTCATGATCACTTCTTCTTCTTTCGTATATCATCAGATGGCTAACTCAGTGTCATATAGCCACGCCCTCGTCTCCATTCCTAGGTCAAAAAGGCCAGCTTCTGAGGGTGGGCTGTATAGGGGGCAGCTGGTGATTATGTGCTCGGCAGTCTGTTCAGGTTCGCCACACTCGCATGACGCACTGTCGGATAGGCCCCACTTCTTTAGAGAGGACTTGAAGCGCCCGACGCCAGTACGCAGGCGGTTCAGCGAGGTCCATAGGTGGCGTGGCATGTCTTCTCCTTTTACACCTCCTCCTGGGTCCCGGATGTATCGTTGGATGCGCGAGGGCGCAGCTGACTCCCACGATTGTCTCCAGGATGCTGCCAGCCAGGCGTCCTTGGACAAGTCGTCAGGGATCAACTCATGATCACATTACATTGGTATTATATGGATTTGTGTGGAGGTGCGTGTGCAGGACAGTTTTGGAGGTGCCCATGTTTCATTTTTAGAGCAAATCTGAAACACACACTCACATCGTACCTTCCACTTGTCCTTGAATTTAGAAAAAAATTTTTGCACGGGATCTGTGGCGTGCCGTCCTATTCTATTCTATTCTATCCTATTATATTCTTTTCTTTTATATCCTATTCTATTCTATCCTATTCTATTCAATTCTCTTCTATTCTATCCTATTATATCCTATTCTATCCTATTATGTTCTATTCTATCTTATTCTATTCTACTCTGTTCTACTCTGTTCTACTCTGTTCTCCATGTGAGTGGGTGTGGTGTTGAACAGGTAAACACACCTTGACTCGGTCCGTCCTGGAGTTGAAGAGGCCGATGCGTCGGACGTTGGACAGGATGGGGTCACCCGAGTCATCCAGCATGTTGTGAGTGGTCACTGGAGGAAGGCCGTGCCTCTGGAGAGAGAGAGAGAGCGAGAGAGAGAGAGAGAGAGAGAGAGAGAGAGAGAGAGAGAGAGAGAGAGAGAGAGACAGAGAGAGAGAGAGAGAGAGAGTGTGTGTGTGTGCGTGCAGGCGTGCGTGCGAGTGCGTGTGCATGTGAGAAAAGAGCGGCGGCATAAAGACAGACTATTTCAGTTTGTCATTTGCCCAGTGGAGGCAGCTGCGGCGGAGGCAGCGCTGCCCAGCGCGCTTCACACCTCATCCGACAAACGACAAGAACAAAAGCTGAAGTCCACTCGTTCCCGGACGTCGGGCTGAGCAGGCTGCTCGCCGTCGCACCGGAAGGGGAAAAACAAAACAAGACAGCTCTCCCCTTTCCCCATCACGTCGTGTCAAGCGCAGCACAACAGCCTTTGGTGATTTTGCGATGCTCATCAAACAATAATAATCTTCTTGAATTTTAACGATATTTGGGCTTCTCTGAATTAAAAAAAACCCCACTTCCTGATTTATTCGACACTTTCCCTCCCGGACGGCCGCGAAGACCCGTGGTCTTGGGCGAGCGGTTTGGATCCCCCCCCCCGTGGGCTTCGTCCCATTAAGCCCCCCCCCCCCCTTTTGACCAATTTCGCTTGATATTAATCGTTGAAAACGTTCTCCTCCCTGTCGAGGTGTCTGAATGAGGGCCCCCGGTTCTCAAGAGTCAGAGCCCATTGTATAGTGATTGCATGGTACAACGACTAACGTCTGTTACTTCTGTTTACTCCAGCTCGTCTACCTAGAGATCCCGATGAGAAAGGACGCGGAGGAGGCCCCAGCGAGGAGGGGAGAGGAGATGTGTAGATTCATGTCCGACAAGTGCTGAACTGTGACCTATGTACTGTGAGCGGATGGGTTATAAAGTACAAGGCTTTGCTCCATTCGTCAGAGAATACGTCTGGCTCCTGTCCTCTCCCGTACCGGCCCAGGGCAAGTCTGCTTTGATGCTGATCTCTTGTCACAAACCCATTATTTCAAATCGGGTCAGCGTCAGCGGAGGCCCCACTTCATCCACGCATCAATGTCGTCAAGAAACCACATTGTCATCAGCGCTCTTCCTCATGACGCCGTACGGCCGTACCCGTGTAATGACTGTGTGGCACACTGTAATACCTGTGTAATAACTGTGTGGCACGGTGGCGCATTGCACTGCTGCCTCACAGCAAGAAGGTCCTGGGTTCGATTCCCGCCTGGGGGCACTGTTGGCACTGTGCTCCAGCGGGTTATCTCCTAAATAGGAGCCTGTCTGTGTGGAGTTTGCATGTTTTCCGCATGCGAAGCTGAAGCCGTGCTCTCGACCTCACCGCAATCAATGAGTTATTATCACAGAATATTATCTGGGGCGGTACTGCGGAGGCAGCACTGCGGCGCTCCCTGCTCATTTAAATGTATTCGATGGTCATGGGTTGTCAGCTAAAGGTTAAAAAAAAAAAAAGTTGTGCACATAGAGACGGGCGCCGGAGCCGGGAAGGCTAATAAGAGCCCGGTGTAATGAGACCGAGTCGGTGATCCGTGGAAAATAACCTTTTGGAGTCCGACTCTAAGGTATTGATCAGCGAAGAGGAATATCTTATGCGGGAGCTAATGATCGCCGCGCCGCCGCTCTCTTCCCCGCCCCGCCATCCGTGTGTGTGTGTTTCGGGCGACTTTCCCCGGTGAGAGCCCCCACCCCCCCCCGCGGCGCTGCACCCCTCCGGACGGACGGACGGCGTTCCCGCGCCGCGGAGCCCGGGCGCCGTCGGGGGTCCCGCGGCCACGGGGCGGGGGGACGGGGGCGCGAGGGCGGGGCCTAAAATGTGGAGTTAGGGCGGAGGCTGTGAAAAACGCTGTGGTCGCCAGTAACAGTAGTTCCATCTCCGTTGCCAAACTTCGCCCGAATAGGCTTCTCAGCACCCAGCGGTAATGGAATAAGGGTGCTGTGTGTGTGTGTGTGTGTGTGTGCGCGCGCGTGTGTGTGTGTGTGTTTGTGGGCGCGTGTGCGTGTGTGTGTGTGTGTCTGTAATAAACTCAAAACAGAATTAATAGCGACTGCGTTTTTCCCATCAGGCCGCAGGCTCTGTTCCATCAGCCACCCCCAAATGCTCCGAAATCAATGACCCCTGGGATTCTATTTCTAGGAAGCCCCTGGAGATATCGACACCGACATAAATCCGTTTGATCGAGGAAGGCCCTTTTATTTTATCGGCGCGTCCGCTCGTCCGGGCGCCATTAACAACCGAGCGCATGGGGCCCGACGGTCCGACGGAGGTCATTGAGGCTCTCAGTTGTAGCTCAAAGGTTCATTCATGGGGTGGTTTTTTTTTTGTTTTTTTTTGGGGGGGGGGTCCCTCTCCCTGCCCCCCCGTGGTGATTTATCACCGGCCGTGGCCGTAGCTCACATGGATCTGGGTGTGGGTGGAGGGGCGGCGCCGTCTCCATTCATAAAAGAAAAAATAGAAAAAAACAAAAAACAGAGCGCTCCGGAAGATCCCATTCAACATGACATCACCGCTCAATGAATGGCCCGCGTTTTATTTTGTTTGGTTTTTTTTTTGGTGCGTGAGGGGAACGCTCCAGTTCTCTGGTAAACGGTGTGTTCTGCGCACGCACACCAAAAAAACAACAACAAAAAATGGTAAAACGTATTGACTTATTATTAATCATTTATTGTTAAAAGTTATCGACGTTTGACTGTTATCTGTTATCTGGTGACCGTGCCGCTGGCATTGGGGCCCCTGGACTCTGGCAGGACCCTGGGGATGTGGGGACAGCGAGGTCACTTAATTCTTTTAAATCTCTTCAAACTCCCTTTCTGGACTCTGGACTTTTACTGTTGAAGTGTTTTGTACTTTATTGATATAGTTTTATCTTGCATATTTGTTTTCATGTTTAACTTTCCACATTTGGCCACATGTCCACTGAGGTGCTTGATAAATAAAGTTTGTTATTATTATTATTATTATTATTATCATTGGCTTTTGTATATCTTTGTCCATGTAATGCCACTGATACCAGAATAATGTGAAACATATGCTCTTCCAAATAATAACACAATTATGAAAATTAAAACAAAATAATAGAAAAAAAAGAATAAAAAACAACGTATCACACTTGGTTTTCCATAATCGCTGCAGGCAGCGGATGGATAAACACATTTGAAGGAAAAAATAGTTTCATTTTGAACGACCTCGAAAGATCTTGTTTTTGGTTTTTTTTATATTTCCACTCTTTTCCACTTTCTCTCTCTCCATGTCACAGGAGCTAGGCTAGTTGAACCCCTCTGCAGCCATGCATCGAGCTAACACAGTTAGCGCTCAACCTGCCACTATCGCCGGACACACGGGGGGGCAGGGGGGGCAGGGGGGGGATCCTCCCTCTATCCCCACGTTGTAGCTTGTATTCGTGTGCGAATGAGGACGCCCGGTCCCTGGTGAAGACGGAGGGGGGACGGGGGCCCCTCGCATACCTGCGTGGCGTAGATGGCCCTCTTCATGATGGTGAAGTCGTCTCGGTCCAGGATGGCGTCCATGTCGGGGATTTCCCCCCTGAGGACAAACAACCCAACGTCTCTCTTCAGACACGCCTGCTTCAGGTTCACTCCCCCTACAGACGCTCGGATGGAGGCGACTGGCGGTCGCTGTTCGTAAATTTTTAGCACGGGGCTCGGCGATCGGGTCCGGGGGCCCGCCCGGGAGCAGCTAGGGGGCTCTACCACTTTGGCCACTGGGGGGCGCCGGGGTTTGAAAACAGGTGCAAAAGCATTTGAGGAGGGGTCAATGTCACAGGCAAATCAGGTGGAGTCGATGTGGATGTAAATCTCTTACGGCTAAATAGTGGGGTTTTTTCCCGCTTCTCGTATGACAATATCCTCGCAGCATTTACTTCTATGCAAATGGTGTCTAATTGTTTCGAAATATTTTATCACGTTGAATTTCAGGCGGGTCCCCGAGCGGCGTGTACAGTACGTGCTCTTGGGGCTTAATAAAGTCTTCTATCCATCCGTCCGACTGTCTGTCCATGATTGAGGAACCCGTGTTGTTTTCCTATATTATATTATTTCCTGTTATTATTGGACACTTACTTCAACAGGGCCTCGTACAACCGCTTTCCAAACTTCTCCTTCACAGCGTGCGTTGTGTCCCTGTTGGTGTCAGAGAACCAAGTCAGAAGCTTCATATTTATCCCACGGTGCGCGCTAACCGTACGCTGACTGTGTGATGCTGTTATACAGCGGCCATCAGGCAACTAGACACATGGCTACTCTGACTGCATGACTAAACTACGCATTTGGATTAACAACTAAAGTGGTAAGAAAACAACATTGTCGCCACCATAAACCAGTGGTTTTAGATTCTGCACCGGCGATAGCACCCGGGGGGTGAAACCCTCTTGTCAGCAGGCGGAACGGCCCTTAAGCAAGGCAGTGAACCTCTCCGATGCCTGAAGGTTGTGCTGTGGCTGTAATGGCTACGTGTTGATGGCTTCCCAAACACTGACACACCTGATACCTGTTTTATTCTTCCAATCAATGAATCAATCAACCAATCAATCAAATGCTAAGTCCAATGCTTAGGGCCCCTAGGGTCCAAAATAATATAACACCAAAAATGCAACAACAATTATATTATTATAATTAATTATATACAAAGAATAATAATAATAATTATTATTATTGTGTTTAATATTAACCCTATTTCTCATAATTCCTTCCCATGTTATCCTGCACGTGAATGTGTGTGTGTGCGTGTGCGCGTGTGGTGCGCATGTATGCGTGTGTGCATGTGTGAGTGTGTGTGCACGTGTATGTATGTGTGTGTGTGTGTGTGTGTGTGTGTGTGTGCGTGCGTGCGTGCGTGCGTGCGTGCGTGTGTGTGTGTGTACCAGAGCTGTTTGCGTATCGCCTGTCCCTTCAGGGACTCCACGTTGAAATTGTTGGTTTTAGCAGGCATGATGAAGAACACTACTACGGTCACGTCATTCCGATGAACCTGGGGAAAACGCACGCACACACACACACACACAGAGGCAAATATACAATGTTTAGAGAACGGCGACATCCCTTGACATAAGTTTTTCAAACGTTTGCTTTTTAAGGATTATCAGAGTGGAAGTCACTATCCCCCCCCAAAAAAAAAATCCAGACCTCTTGCTCCTTCTAAACTTGGATTTTTATTTTTTTTTATTAAATAAACTTTGAGGCAGTCATCTTCAGAATTGAATGCTGGTAATACTGTATTCCACTTATCTAAACACTCATAAACTCAAAGATCATTAATCATTACATCAAAGATCATAATTATTATTATTATTATTATTATTATTATTATTATTATTATTATTCAAGGGGAAAATGTGTTTCATTTTTTTTTTCTTAATGCCATGTTTGTGTTGTATGTGGGTTTACTCTTAATAAGTTTACTCTTATTAGTTATTGTATTTGAATCCTGTTGCTGACTGGAAAATAAATCTTCAAAAAAATAAAAAATACAACAATACAAAAAAAATAATAATCCGCCACTTTCGACTGAGAATGTTGTGTTCACCCGGAGCAAGTAGTTGAGTCTGGACAAAGCCTCGAGGAAAATGTCGGCTCCCTTGTTGGAGAACTCGTAGCGGCCGGCGATGAAGAAGTAGAGAGTCTTCTCCAGGTTGAAGTCCAGGTGCCTGTCGGGACGAAACAACACGCAGACGTAATGAGGAGTTCATTCTTGAACGCCGGTGAACCGCAACGCCCCTGCTGATATGGGAACGACAAACGACTGCTAAATTGTCTCCGAGGAATGATTTGGACCAGTGGTTCCCAACCTGTGGTGCCACACCCCCACAGCTGGTCGCCAGAGATCTCCTTGGACGATTTGAGGCAAATGTTTTCTAACCCTCAAATATTGGCTCAAAGATCCCCACGAGGGTTAGAGACGTCGCTTCATTGAAGGTGAATTAGTCCGAGACCAGGAAGTCCTAGACCGAGGCGATGAGGGACTGGGCAGCTCCTTCTGTCTGGTCTTGGTGATGCTCTTAGTCCAGATCAACCTGGTCGACCTGGAGGCCACGCCCATTAATCCCAAGGTTTAATTTAAACCTTCGCTTAGACCTCGATGAGCTCTAATCCTCCTTCTGGAAATCAGATTCTTCAAACCAGGACGAGGTCGAGTCCGAGACTATTTTAAACCGTGACTGGGGAAGGGTCATGTCACTGAGTCCAGATTAAAAGGGAGATTTAGTCTCAGATTAGGCCTCATCCATATCCACAAAAGCGCCCCGAGGTGATCTAATGTATTACAGTCCCTAAAAGCCTGAGAACTGATTCAGAGAAAACACAGGTAAAGGCTTATTACATCTACAAAGAACACACGCAGACAAATCATAAAAAAAAAATAATAATAATAATAAATCAATAGGGGCTCTGTGGTAATAAAAACAAAGTGTGGGCATCTCTAGAACTAAGCATTTAAAAGCGTTTGAAATAATTTAAAAGCATTTAAAAGCATTTAAAATAAATTTAAAGCATTTCAAAGCGTGTTAATCTCACCCACCCGTAGAAATGCCCTCGGACAAACTCCTGGATGCGGGCCTTGCTGGTGGCATGCAGGTTCTGGAACTCGTGCATGGCTGAGAACTTCTTCACATTCAGCCCGTTGGGGGTTATCACCTCTGAACACACCCACACACAGGGATTAGGTGGAACGTATTGAAAGATAAAACGTAAGCAGATGACATCAGATCAGACCAGAGATTAGATTAGAGTAGATAAGAGAAGATTAGAGGAAATGTGAGTAGATGAGATGAGAATAGAATAGATGAGAGTATAGATTGGACCTTTATATTAGAATGGACCTCTACATCAACAATTTGAGGTATAAAAGCAGGAAAGATTTTAAAAGATTGTAAAAACAGGAATATATATATATATATATATAATTATTTTTGAATATATTTATTTATATTTATATTCTCAATAAATACTGTATGTAAACTAATGTATATCCATCCAACACTCATATTTTCCTGTTTATTTTTGTTTATTTATTGGGTCTGTTTTATTAAGTTTTCTTTCATTTCCCCAAAATGTTTTATTATTTGAAACTTGTGTGTCCTTAATTTCCATTTTGTCTGTACTCGTTATAGTGGTATTTCACCATAATGTGTATGTGATCCTGGTACTTTTTGTACAACTGTTGGATGCAGACTAAGGTTTGAGACGTTAAAACACTCACATACTAACCTGGTTAGTACTACACAGCACAGTGGTAGTGGTAGTAGATGGTAGTAGTGGGTAGTAGTGGGTAGTAGTGGGTAGTAGTGGTAGTAGTGGTAGTAGTGGGTAGTAGTGGGTAGTAGTGGTAGTAGTGGGTAGTAGTGGTAGTAGTGGGTAGTAGTGGGTAGTAGTGGTAGTAGTGGGTAGTAGTGGTAGTAGTGGTAGTAGTGGTAGTAGTGGTAGTAGACGGTAGTAGACGGTTGTAGTGGTAGTAGTGGTAGTAGACAGTAGTAGTGGTAGTAGTGGTTGTAGACGGTAGTAGTGGTTGTAGTGGTAGTAGACAGTAGTAGTGGTTGTAGTGGTAGTAGACGGTAGTAGACGGTAGTAGTGGTTGTAGTGGTAGTAGTGATAGTAGTGGTAGTAGTGGTAGTAGACAGTAGTAGTGGTAGTAGTGGTAGTAGTGGTAGTAGACAGTAGTAGTGGTAGTAGTGGTTGTAGACGGTAGTAGTGGTTGTAGTGGTAGTAGACAGTAGTAGTGGTTGTAGTGGTAGTAGACGGTAGTAGACGGTAGTAGTGGTTGTAGTGGTAGTAGTGGTAGTAGTGGTAGTAGTGGTGGTAGACAGTAGTAGTGGTAGTAGTGGTTGTAGACGGTAGTAGTGGTTGTAGTGGTAGTAGACAGTAGTAGTGGTTGTAGTGGTAGTAGACGGTAGTAGACGGTAGTAGTGGTTGTAGTAGTAGTAGTGGTAGTAGTGGTAGTAGTGGTAGTAGACAGTAGTAGTGGTAGTAGTGGTAGTAGTGGTAGTAGTGGGCATGCTTTGTTGGCGGCGTCACGGTGAAAGGCGTCCCCACCTGGCTTCCTGTGCAGCATGTGGTTTGCCTCCACGGCCGTGATCTCAGACACGGTGGTGAAGACGTGCGCGCAGTGCGCGGCGGCTCGCTCCAGACAGTAGCGGTGGTAGATCTGCCTCTCGCCCGCCTCCTTGTCGATGTCGAACTGCGGCACAGATCGACCAGAGAGGATCCAAAAGCGTTGTCCAGGGGCGTTTTTCTTTTTTCCTCGCCGACGCAGACGAGGCCGAATCTCGAGGCCAAATCGCGCTTTAAGCCCTCGGCATGGTTTAAAAAAATGTGATTTCGCAGGAGGAGGATTAGAGATCACCTGGGTCCAAGTGGCCAGAGGCGGGTTTATCTTTGGATTAATGGGCGTGGCCTCCGGGTCGACCTTGACAGTTAGAGGAAATGGATGATCTGGACTAAAGCCAGCACCAAGGCCGGACTAAGTCGTAAATTACCTCAGTCCACGACTCCCAAGCCTCTAACTGATTAAACTTAAATCAATCTCAGAAATCCATTTTTCAATTCCGGATGAACTGACCTCGGATCATTTTAATCCCGGGTTCGGACGAAAACCACGTCCCCCCGAAACCGCCCCGTGTGGACTTCTGTCACAATTCAACATTTCGACTCACGCCCCCTGGACGTGTGGACTTTTGCGCCGACGACCGGGAAACATTTGCCGCCCGAGTGTTGTTTCCTGGTCGTCAGCGCAAAAGTCCACACGTCCAAGGGGCGTGAGTGGCTTCCGGCGAACCCGCTCCGCTCACAGCAACCTGTTGACGCCGAACCCTGCGCGGGCGTAGGTGCGTAGGTGATCGGCATTGACGTCACTCCGGAGCCCAGGGGGAGTCTGCCTTCCCCGCGCCCAATGCAGGGAGCTGTCAATTACCAGCCGCTGGCCGCCGCGTGGCCTTTCGCTCTGCGCTGACCTTTGCACGGGGAGCTGACCAGAACAAATTACAGCCGGACCCCCCGCGGCTAACCGCGTTGTAAATGGCCTCGAGATTTGCGAGCGTGAGGCGTTCCGCGGGGGGGGCGGGGGGGGGGGTTGGGAGTTGTGTCTGCGAAAGAGCGTTTGCGCCGATTTCCCGGCGTCGCCGCGGCCCCCCGAAAAACCAACCGGCGCGCGCGCGCTCAGAAAGAAGAGTGGTCGAAAGGACCCGGTGCCGCGTTTTCGCTCCTCTCCCCCTCACCTTGTCCAGGTTGTTGTAGAAGTCGACGTTGCCGGCGCAGAGGTAGCGGCCCAGCAGGGTGGCGTGCGTGGTGAACACGGTCGCCACGGGGATCTTCCGGGAGCGCAACAGGATGAGCCCGGCGCCGGCCTGCCACTCGTGGAAGTGGGCCACAACGTTGGGCTTGTCCCCGAGTCGGTCCGTCAACTGGAGAGCGAACCGGACAGAGGCAGGGGTCAGAGGGGGGGGGGGGCGGGGACGCCGAGAATCCCCCAAAAAAAAAAAACAACAACAATCGTGATCTGGATTGAAGCGGCGGGCGGCGACGAGTCGACGTGCGAGCGGCGGCGGGACGCGAGTTTGAAGCCGACCCGACGGCCTGGGGGGAGTTTGCCAAAGCGCCGGGCAGGAAGAAAAAGGTCAAGTCGACGGCGGCCTTTTTTCGGACACCAAATTCAACGCCTTGCCACGCCCGCGGCGGGTCACGAAAACGCAATCTCATAATAACTTTTCATCCGTTGAGGTCTCTTGTAGACGCTCGCCGAGTTTGAGGTCGATGCCGTAAGACGCCGAGGAGGAGTTCGCCAAAGTACAAAGCATAAAAATGACCCAAATAGACCTAAAAGTGACTAAAATGGCACCTTTAATCCAATATGGCCGACTTCCTGTTGGGTTTGGGTCAGGGCGACAATATATATATATATATATATATATATATATATATATATATATATATTATTATTATTTTTTTTTTTTACATTTATTTTTTTTCAATCTCGTGATGTTACATATGTGTTATTTTCTAGGGGGCACGGGGCGGCCATTTTGCCAGGCCCATTGCACGGGGCCCGGAGAGTATCAAATGCCACACCCGGGACCGACGAGTGTGCAGAGTTTCGTGAGTTTTTCGGGTATCTTAAGGCCCCTCGAAAAGCTGGCTCAAAATGGCTGAAGAAGAAGAAGAAGAAGAAGAAGAAG
>NC_137208.1:4215341-4222841 GCF_960531495.2 Zeus faber
ACAATGCGTCAAAGCCTGAATTGCATTGCTGTTAACCTAGGCATGAGGAGTTTTATTTTCTCTTCTGGATTAGGAAAACAAAAAAAAAAAAAAAAAAAAGTCAAGATTCATGAAATTTGGCGGAACAGAGTGTTTCTCCCCCAGCCTGACCTTTATTGGTGACCTCCCAGGCCACCTCAAACAGCAGCAGCTCCTCCACGGGCAGCGCTTCCTCCTCCCACTGGGGAAGCACGCCGCTCAGCGACGTCATGGAAAAGGAACGGGACAGGGGCATCTTGAGACGTCTCCTGCTCCGACGCCGGCGGCAGCTTGTAGCGGTGTTGGCAGCGGCCCAAGTCTTCCCAACCTTTTTTTTTTCTTCTTCTTCTTCTTCTTCTTCTTCTTCTTCTTCTCCTTCAAACGAGGCCCAAGACGGGAGCGACTGGTTGGGGCTCCGATTTCTGAGGAAGGCCCCCCCCCCAAAAAAGAGATGGTGTCTGATTTACCTTGCCTTAAAAAAAAACCGATTTTTTTTTTTGCAGTCCTCCCAGAGTTCAGTCGTGGACCTCCAGGGTTTGGGGTTCGCCCAAAGAGCCTCTCCCCTCCTCCCTCCTGACGGTGAACCTATCCCACGGCCATCGAGGAGAAGGGAACGTTTACATTCACCCGGCGGCACCCGACTGAAGTCCAAGTCGAACGGTTCCTGCGCAGGAGAAAGGAAAACATTGGGGAACTTGTTCTGCACGTGTTGCAACATGACAACATATGCACATGGAGAACATTTAATCCATACGATGAACCAGGAATTTGTTTTTTTACTAGTTAGTTAGTAAGTTACTAGTACTTATATTCTACCTACTAGTTTCTATTCCAACGGTTACTAGTGACTATTTTAGTTTCACTAGTCAAAATGTATTAGGTAGTAGTACTTATTTATTAGATACTAGTAAGTATTCCAATTGTTACTAGTAACTCTTGATTGAGTACTAGTATTTATTCATGAGTGACTCGTGCCTCTTCTTGCTGTTACTAGTAACATTTTTAGTTTTACAGTAACAATGTATTTTTTACGCGTCACGAGAAAGGACTAGTCAAGGCACGCTTGTTAATAGTTTCATTTCAAATGTTACTCCTAAAAATAAAAATGTTACCAGTAACAACGGGAAAAGGCACTAGTCCCTAATGAATAAACACTAGTACTGAATTAATAGTAACTAGTATAATTAGAATAGATATGAGACGCAACGGGAATAGATACTTGTAACAATGCTAATATAAACTAGTACCAATGGGAAAAGATACTAGTAACAATGCTAATATATACTAGTGACAATGGGAATAGATACTAGTAACAAAAGAAATAGATAAAGTTACAATGGGAATGGATACTAATAACAATGGTAATAGATAGTAGTCAAGATTCAAGATTCAGGAGGTTTATTCGTCACATACATATACATACGTTCATACATATATGCAGTGAAATGTCATTGCAAGGCACCCAGAGAGTATGCACAATAAGTTGTAAAAATACTTCAATGTGCATACTCGACACACTGCTCGCTCACACAGTCAGTGGAAAATATTTAATATTTAATATATATGTCAAATACAGAGCCCTCAGGATTCAATGACTAAATTGTCCACACAGTAACTAGTAACACTGTAATGGTTACGAATACCAATTGGAATAGTGACTCATACATAAATACTAGTGCCCAATACATTTTGACTTGGAAAACTAAAATAGTTACCAGTTACTGTTGGACTAGAATCTAGTAACTAGAATATAAGTACTCATGACTTTTAAAAGTGACTAGTTCATCCCAGGGATTACTGTAGCACTGACAGACAGACAGAAACTACTCTTTTCGGGTTACAGTGGCTTATTAGATAGAGAATTGCTCTGTTTATAAACAAATAAAACAAATACACCAGCTTACTAGATCATACTCACATTCACACGTTACAATATGAGGCCCTCTATCAAGGACAAGGTAAAGCAAGTACTATTGAGCGAGCAAGTACTATACAACGGCCACTCCCTCCAAATTGCTCACGATTAGCCTTTATATATATATATATATATATATATATATATATATATATATATATATATATATATATATATATTTTGCGGGCTGCGTGCTAACTGTGGTACCTCAATGCATGGCTGCAGAGCGGATCAACTAGTCTAGCGCCTGTCAAATTAGGGTCATTATCATTTGGGTGGAGTTGTGTCGAGGCTGCTGGACAAACCAGACGCCCACCACCACCACATGCACCACCAGCAGCAGCAGCACCACCACATGCACCACATGCACCACCACCAGCAGCAGCAGTGAGTCATTATGGGAAAATGTACCAGGTGGTCTGGTGAGACGACCTTATCATCAAAGAGAAGACAAGAAGCGGGACAGGCGTAGCTCATCTTTAAAGGTCACTGCACACACGGCACATGCAGCTCCGGCGGACGACCCACACACATTTACTGGAGGCCGTGAAATGTGTTCTCGGCTTTTATGCTGCCCAGGCTCGTCCTCCCTGAGGGGGACAGGCCGGGGCGGTGGCGGGGACCCACTTAGGGTCTCCACGGCTGGTCAGATAATGTACAGGGGGATGGGGGTTATTGCAATGCTATATGGAGGAACATGTTTTATTTATTTTATTTTTATTTTATTTTTGTACTTTTTCCTAGGACTTATTGTGTGCTATCACCGGGTGCGTTGCATTACATTTCACTGCATATATGTATGGAAGTATGTATATGTATGTGACAAATAAAAATCTTGAATCTTGAATCTTGAATGTGAGTACGGGGAGAACATGCAAACTGAACACAAAAAGGCCCCTAAATGGGAGATAACCCACCGGAGCGCAGTGCCGACAGCACCCCAGGCGGGAATCGAACTGGCAAACTTCTCGCTGTGAGGCAGAAGTGCAATGCACTGTGCCACACGTCCCATGAACATACTTATTTCCAAATGGACGGATGTTTTTAGCTGCAAAGTGAAAGGGAACAGTTGACATTTATCAATTTCAATACCAATTTCACTCCTGTGTGTCCAGTAGCCTACGGAATAGATATACCGTCATACGTACATCATCATCTGACCAGCGATGGACACTTATCACCTGGTCCCCGGGCGCGTCCACGTACGCTGCCCACTGCTCCTGGCTGTGCCCCCGGAGGAAGGACAAGCCAGGATGGTCAAATGCAGAGGATCCATTTCACCGGCCACCATCAAAGCATGTGCGTGTGTGTGCAAGCATGTGTTGTAGTGTGGTGTGTTGCGTGACGAATAAAGACTGTTTCTTCTTTCTTTTCTTCTTACCGGCGGCCTACGTGCTAACGGTGTTAGCTCAATGCATGGCTGCAGAGGGGATCAACTAGCCTAGCTCCGGTGACATTATGAGAAATTCTGATTGTACGCCTCTACCAGGAATCAAGGTGAGCGATCAGTTTCTAAAAACAGATCATTTGGTTCTGGAGTCGTTTCCAGGCTGTTGGACAAACTGGAAACCCACCACCACCACCACCACCACCACCAGCAGCAGCAGCACCAGCAGCAGCAGTGAGTCATTATGGGAAAATGGACCAGGTATTCCCACCCTGGTAGGTGAACCGGTGTTATTATTAAATATACTTATTTCCAAATGGACGGATGTTTTTAGCGGCAAAGCGAAAGGGAATGGTCGACATTTCCACGAAAGGCTAATAAATAATGCATTTCGTCGCCCAGGGCGTGGACAGGGCCGCAATTTGTTGTCGGCGACGCGGCGGCCCCGTGACGCTGCATGGCCAGTGGGTCACACACACCGTGGGTATAAAACGCTGCGGTAAACACACTTTATGAGGACTGCGTGGTGAGTAAAGAGTACATCCTATACTCATTGGCTGAATCCAAAGAACGGGAAGAAAAAAGCAATCACTCGATAATTCCAAAGATGAACATTTTGGCGCTGGTCTTGGTTTTCGCGGTGATTCGTCAGGACGGGACGTTTGGAGGATCTCTGCACGGCTTCAAGTCGTCAGAATGGAAACAAGCAACAGGTACCTTGTTGTTCTTCCTCACATCTTTTTTTGAGTGTATTTTTTTCGTGTCTTTTTTTTTTTTTGTGTAATTCCTTCCGTACAAGCAAAATAGTTCCCGTTGTGGTCTTCTGTGATACTTTCTCTGCCGGGATATTCTCTCCTTTTGTTTTGGTAAAACACTGAATCAACTGGGGTTTTAAAAGCAATGATGTTAGTTATCACTTCCCTTTAAAGACAGCAAACCTTTAGTGAAATTCTCTTTTCAAATGCAAAAGGTCATTATCTTAAACTTTCTGGTTCCTTTATATTTGACATTATAATTATAATTATAATTATTATTATTATTATTATTATTATTACAACTACTACTAGTACTTGTATATATCCTCATCACTTATCTGTAGGCACTGTGCACGTCCTGTTTGTGATAATAAAGAATGTACGTATATTTGCAATCTGTTGGTTATAATTGTATTCCTTTACATATTTAAAGCACTTTGGAGAACAGTGATTACTCATAATTATTAATATTATTATTACAATTATTAATATGAATATTATTATTATGAATATTATGATTGTTATTTTTATCATTATTATCCGCTTTTAATCATTTTAATTAGCATCTGTATTGCTGCTATTATTATCATTACTAGCATCGTTTTTATCATTGTTATTTATATTGTTGCTCGTGTTGCTATTATTATTATCGTTATTTGTATTGTTGCTAGTATGTTTTTATTGTTGCTATTATAAGTATCATTATTAAAATCATTATTGTTATTATTATCATCATTATTTGTAATGTTGCTAGTATGTTTTTATTGTTGCTGTAATTATTATTATAATCATTATTATTATTATAACCGTTATTTGTATTGTTGCTAGTATGTTTTTATTGCTGATATTATAATCATTATTATGATTATCAGTATTGTTATTTGTATTGTTGCCAGTATGTTTTTATTGCTTCTAATATAATTATCAGTATTATAATCATTGTTATTATTATAATCGTTATTAGTATTGTTGCCAGTATGTTTTTATTGCTACTATAATATTATTATTATTATTATTATTATTATTATTTATATTGTCGCCTGTATGTTTTTATTGCTATTACAAGTATTGGTATTATTATTACGATTATTCTAAGTATTAGTATTAGTATTACGATTATTTACATGCATATCTGGTGACTTTCCAGGCATGGTGGGCACCCTCTCCTCTCTGCTTCCAGGCCGGGGAGGTGCCGCCCCGCTGACGCGGTTCTCCGTGGAGAAGAAGCCGGAGTGGGCGGACCCGCCGCCGGAGGAGCACAGCCCCTGCGCGGCCCTCAGGGAGAACGACGAGCAGCGGCAGCTCCTGTGCAACGACCGGAGGAGCAAATTCAACCTCAACACGTTCGGGCTGCGCTTCGGGAAACGCTTCTCGTCCGGCGGCCACGACGCCCGCGACGCCCGCGGCGCCCGCCCCGCGGCGCCCGGAGCGGGACCCGCGGCCAGGGAGCTGCCATTGCCGTTCCTTCTCCTCTCGCGAGATCTTGAAGTCGCCTCCTAAAACGAGACTTTGTTTTGTTGCGTGTCGCTGTGCTCCCAGTACGGACGGGTCGTGCAGTGCTGTTGTCGTGTGTCTGTCGTGGTTGTCGAGGTTTTGTTCTTCATTTCAGCCGATTTGTCGTTATTGTATTAATTATTATTCCAGGTTTAGATCAATAAAGCTTTTGTACTTGGCCATGTTGCGCCGCCGTGTTTCTACAGTAGCCCAGAAGGGACGAACCAAGCACCGGGTCTGGACGAGGGCCTTTCGCGTTTTTCTCGAGCTTCGCGGCCACCGTAGGTTCTCCCAAACGCGTAACGACGGGAAGTCAGTTGGCTGCAATCTGCAAGCTCATCGCTAGATGCCGCTAGAACTTACACACTGGCCAAACACAAATTGTTAATTATTAATATGAATATAGTTTATTAATTTAGGAGACTGATGCAGCTGGGGCTTCGTCCAAACGTCTCATGTGTTTTTTTCAAAATGCATATGTTTAAATATTCAGCTGCTGAGAAAAACCCAAAACTCACAGCAATCTAATCAAATCCCCATCATTAGTGTGGCTGAGTGGATATATTTGTGAAAAAAGTACAAATATAAAATATGTATTATTTATTCATTTAATAGTCATTTAAAACTACTGTATATAAAGACAAAATAGAAATATATATATATATATATATATATATATATATATATATATATATATAAACCATCACTTGATCCATCCACAAGGGGGCGCTGCAGAACACGTCAAATCAATGAACACAAGCCACAGGCGTCATAAAGTGTTATATTTATTAAGTCACTCATTGCTGCTTCCAAACATTTACAACAAGGCCGTCAACTCAACTCCTTTGCATAAATGTGATGATCACCAAAAAGACCACCTCATCAAGCCGGACATTTATTTGATCGCCTCCTGTCTCTCCGTCTCCCTGAGAGGACGACAGAAACAGAGCGTTCCCTCCTTTCCCCTACAGGTTGAATTACATTTTGGCAAAATCTCTCCTCCACGTTGAGCTGGGGTGTTCCATCGTCCCACATGGGACAACAGAACAACAACCGTGGCTTTTCAAAGCTTCTTTCCAGACTTTCAGGGCCTTTCTTTGTGCGACTCCCCGCGTTGAGCGGAATGAACGACACGAGTGCAAAGAAACAAACAAACGAGTGGAAGGAGCAAAGTGACTCCCGACTAGGACGTCCTCCTGGCCACGCCCGAGCTAAGACAACAACCCACAGAGGTTTAAAAACATGAAGACTCCTCGGACACCACGCGATCGGCTCAACGTCCAAATACAAGATGGTGGGCCACAATAATGCAGCGCTTTCAGGGACAGGAAGGATGGAAGGAAGGAAGTAAGGATGGATCAACTGATCGATGGGTGAGAAGGAAGGAAGGAAGGATGTCAGGATGTAAGGATAGATGGATGGATGGATGGATGGAGGAAAGGAAGGCAGAACGGAAGGGAGGAAGGAAGGATGGAAGGAAGGAAGGACGGTGGGATGGAAGGAAGGGAAGACGGAAGGGTGGAAGGAAGGGGCAAAGGAAGGAGGGAAGGAAGGAAGGATGGATCAGTGGAAGGATGAAAGGAAGGAAGGATGGAAGGAAGGATGGGGGAAAAAGGATGTAAGGAAGGAAGGGAAAAAAGGATGGAAGGAAGGGGTGGTGGATGGTGCTTCAGACGGATAATAATCACTTGAAACTATGATGTGTGTGTGTGTTTTTTGCAGGGGCCTGGTGGGGTCTGCGTGTGGGGGCCCCTCACAGGTCCGTCAGGTCCTTCTGGATGCCCCACAGTGTGTCTGCGCTCTTCCTCAGCTGCGACACTTCGTCGTCCGTCAGCGTCATGTTGACCACGCTGCTCACGCCGCTGCTGCTCAGCACGCAGGGCAGCGACAGGAAAACCTCCTCACTGATGCCGTACATGTTCTGCAGGGGG
>NC_137208.1:4225341-4282841 GCF_960531495.2 Zeus faber
TTTTTAATTTTTATTGTTTATTAAAAAATGTTATTTTTTATGGGTTTTTTATGAGTTTTTTTCACACGCGGCAGGTCAAAGGCGATTAGTGGCAATCCGGGCGCGAGGTCACGACTGGCAAAGTCCGGGCCTGTTTGCTTGGGGAGCTCGGGCCAAACGACGTGCACGGCCGGGCCTCACGTGTTTGCTTGGGAGCCCCGGAGGCCGCGTTTGTTTGAACGACCCCGCGCCGACGGTCATTTTTCGCAACGTGCCCTCGCTGCAAAATAAAATATTAACCCAAAATAAAGGAGCGTAATCGGCCCGGCGGTCGCGAGCTTACCGGGGTTGGAGACCACGATCAAGGTGCAGTTGGGGCTGTGCTTCATGATCTGCGGGATGATCATCTTGAAGACGTTGACGTTCCTCTGCACCAGGTTGAGGCGGCTCTCGCCCTCCTGCTGCCGAACGCCCGCTGTCACCACCACCAGGCGGGAGTTGGCCGTCACCGCGTAGTCTGGAGAGGGGGGAGAGGGGGGGGGGGGGGCTTTATTAAATGAGGTTATCTGATCCAGATGGAGATCAGGCTTGTGGGCGTCTGACACACATCACATCTGATGGAGAGAATCCCATCCCTCGGGGAGGGGGGGGGGGGGGGGGAGGATGGGACGGAAAGAGAGGATGGGATGGAGAGTGAGAGAAAGAAGAGGGCGGGGGGGGATAGCCAGGCTAAGAAAGGGGAAAGATAGAGGCAGAGCGAGGGACAGAGATGGAGCGAGAGAGAGAGAGAGAGAGCGAGAGAGAGAGAGAGAGAGAGGAGGGAGGCAGAACGGGGAGAGCGACGGAGAGAGAGAAAAAACGAGAGGGGAAAAAAAGAGAGAGAGAGATGAACAGAGATAGCGCGAGGGATAAAAATAGAGAGGGGGTTGAGAGAGAGAGAGAGAGAGAGAGAGAGAGAGAGAGAGAGAGGGGTAAGAGACAAAAAGAGGTAGAAAAAGAGGTAGAGTGAGAGATAAAAGGTAGGGAGGTCGGGGCGGAGGGTGACACAGAGAGAAATAAAGAGTGAGATAGAGATAGAGCGAAAAAAGAGAGAGGTAGAGTGAGAGATAAACAATGAGCGAGAGAGAGAGAGAGAGAGAGAGAGAGAAAGCGATGGTAGGAGAGAGAGAGAGAGAGAGAGAGAGAGAGAGAGAGAGAGAGAAACGGGGGTAGAGGGAAGATGGAGGGGCAGGCGGGCGGACGACGCAAGCGCCCCGAGCTCCCGTCGCACCTTTGTCGGCAACGATCTTGGAGGTCTTGAGGAAGAGGCTGCCGTGCTGCAGGTCCATCATCTCGCCCTTCAGACGGTCCTCCATCACGTCCACCAGCGCCAGCTCATCAGCCAGGTCCTGCACGGGAGGGAGGGAGGGAGGGAGGGAGGGAGACGGTCGAGTCAGGCGGAGGAGGAAACAAGGGTGCTACCTGGTTGACTTTTACAAACCACACGGTAAGAGCCGCGCGGGGGACGGGGTCGGGGACTCAACAGATGAAGAACAGGGCAAAACGCTGCTTCATGCAAACAGGTTGAATTCCAAAGATGAGTCTTTGATGCGAGCTCAGGACGCTCGTACTTCAGTCCTCCCTCCGGAAGTTTATTATTTCGATATTGCTTCCTGAGTCTACAATACAGGACAGTAGCGCCGCGGCGGGTCCCTCAGCGGGTCCCTCGGCGGGTCCCTCGACGGGTCCCTCGGCGGCCCCGGCGGTTGCCGTCGCTCTCGGAAGGCGGAAGGCGTCGTCGACGACGCACCATCGCTTTGGAGCGTCGTCTTTTAATTTTTTTAGCAGAAATAAGACGTTTTAACAGCATCACGACGCCAACAAACGTGTAGCGCTGTTGGATTTCATCAGAGGAAAAGACGTTCTCTCTGTTCTTCCGGCCGGATTCGGAAAGCGCTTGATCTATCAGCTGACGCCGTTGGTTGAGCGGAGATGCTCCCAAACAAGCATCCTATTTTCGTGGGATATTGTATATACAGTGGTGCTTTGCCTTACAAGTTTTTAATTCGTTCCATGACAGAGCTCGAAATTCAATCTGCTCGTATAGCAAATCAATTTTCCCCAAATTTGAAATTAATTAAAATGCCATTAATCCCTTCCTCCTCGCTCACTCCCCCCCGGCTGGAAAAAACGCCCAAAACCCGCCTGCGCCGCACGGATCAATACGGACCCGAACGACCCAATGAGTCCTCACCGACACATATTTGCTGCTCAAACGCTTGAATCTTACCCGGAGCAGGATGCTGACGGCGCAGGCCATGCCCACCTGCCCCACGCCCACCACCGTCACCTTGTTCCTGGGGGGCTCGGCCGGGCCGCTGGCCACGGGCGTGATGAGCTTCTGCAGCACCGAAGACATGATGGACGCTGGAGGGGGGGGCGGGGGGGGGGGGGGTGGGAGCAAATTGAACAATCACAACGTGCTGCGTTGAGATCCAACCACAGCGTTCAAGTCGTCCTCCACTTGAAGGGATGACTTGTCTGAGCTCGGCTCCTGGAGCCCGGGCTCAGACTTCGCGACCTGAGCCTGCACTTTTTGATTCTGCCGGACAATTAATATGAGTCGTGTTACGTCCTCTGATTGACGCTCCAACCCATCAACGAGCACGCGGGGAACCTCGAAGGTAATTGTTATACTTGAATTGATCAACAGAATAGAGTAATTGATCGAAGCAGGTTGTAACTGTTATCATGCTTGAATTGATCAACAGAAGTTTAGTAATTGATTAAAACAGGGTTAAGAAAGGTTTTTCTCCAACAACTGAACAACTTGGTGATCCTCGAGGCTGCTTTTTCTCCAACACCCACCAGTTGAAGGAAAACGTGTCGGCCTCAATCTGATACGCGTCTTTTATGAGATCCGCGGTGAGGTTGTCCAGGGTTTTTAGTGGGGGGAGGATTTGTGACATCACAAAGACATCGCACGACGATGACGCAGCCTGAGAGTCACTGTGAGCGCCCCCCCCCTCCACCTCTTCTTTATCGCTTCTGCTTTATCGCTTTAACAACCATCAACACAAACGGCTGTAACCCGACGCTCATGGGGGCCTTTTGTACACACGCACGCACACGCACGCACGCACGCACGCACGCACGCACACACACACACAATGGAATAACCAACCAGGGTTGTAAAACCCGAGACAAACTGTATCTGGGGATCGTTTCAATAAGGAGATCATAAACGCGGGATCATTCGGTCAAACCACAATCAAGTGCACAGGAAAAACATCAGCCTTCTTTATGACGCGCACACGCACGCACGCACGCACATTTCTCAGCAAGGGTTCGGTCAGACGTTATATGTGTGCGTTTCATTTAACAAATGTCAGACGGTAAAGTCCTTTCCTGGGGAGTGTGGAGGTTGTTGTTGGTTGAATAAAGCGAAAATAAATAACCTGACGTCTAGACGACCGGTCAGAGAACTTTGACCGTCGGATCGAAGCGAGAGGCTCGGAACAGACAAGGTTCCTCGCGACTTTACCGAAACGGGTGTAGTTTCTTGATGAATTTGATGTGTTGATGAAGAAGGAGAGACCGCTGATGCTGACTTGAGTAAAATAATAGATTTCTTACAAAAGAACAGCATCAGACTAGACTTTCCATGGACGCCTAGGAGAGAACCGAGCCGGATGGATTCTCTGTCGAATGAGACACGGGCAGTTTCTTTTATGCTTGCCCAAAGACAATGTTGATCAGGTTCCCCTACATAGGTCCCCGGTCACATTCCACCTCCCTTATCGCCAGGACCCCTGGCACCGTCTCTTAGTAATTATCTTATACCATGGGGCTGTCTTGGGACGCCACACATTCCAAGACACCTCACGGGCACGATCAATTCAGGCTCAGCCCTAGATAAGCCGACGCGCTGACGCTGGCTCAACCCGAACTTCCCCTAAAAGACCCGATTTCAAACCCGAATGGAGGCGTGGCTGCGGAGCGTCGCTGTTTGCCCGACGCAGTGATCCCGCCCCGAGAGCGCCGACTTCCCTCCCAGCCGCCTGCCGCTCGAGTCGGCTCTGCGCGAGCAACGGCCACGTCACCGTCTGCGTCGGCGATGTGCGGGGAATCCGGACGATGTTTTTAAGTCATTGCGGCGGCCGTTTACTGCTCAGACACGACGTCCGGCATGGGAGGCGGCGCGACGGGGGCTGGAGGAAGGCCTCGTTGCTGCCAAAAGGGAGGCTCAGTTCACAAAGTTGTCAGTAAGACTCTGCGGGGATCGTGCCCGGTTCAAGATAAACGGTAAACAACGTCCCCTTTGTATAGATTATTATGTATTTAGACACGTGGGACGTGGTTTTGAACTACCCGTGTTGCACACGGGGGACGGGCGTTTTTTTCCGAGTTTCCCCGGAACGCAGCATCACTTCCCGCCGTCTCTCGACCCGACGATACAAACTCTGGAGCGTGTTCCTAATCCGCCGGCAGGTGGGGGGGGGCGATCGGGAGCGTCGGGTGGGGCCCGCGCCTAGAACCGCCCCTGGCGCCGATGGTCGGCGAACGTGTTCGGTTTCCGGACCGAAGGTTGTCAAAGTGCTCGAATAAAAACCAAAATGATTCTCTCTTATTTGTCCCCGTCCGCTCCATCCGCTGCATTCCTGTCGAGCCGCCATCGAATCCTACGGCTTGGTGACTGACATGGAACTAGGCTCGGCGATGTTGACACAATTAAATATCCGAGTATTTTTTTGTTGATTTTGCGGACGGCCGCTGATGCTTCCGCCAGATATTTACACACAAGAGAAACAGGGCGTCACGGGCGTTGACGTGCTGGCCGTGACTTTTCCCCCGTGGGCTACGTCTCAGGCAAAGATTTGGCACAAAATGGGGAATATTTGGCAAACCACTGGCACGGTCCTTCCAGGAAGTTAGGGTTCACCCGACACGGCCCTTTTGGTATATTTTGGGAGGAGTAACACAAGGAAATGTGGGTATAATAATACTGTAATAATAATATGTGGGTATAATAATACTGTAATAATAAAATGTGGGTATAATAATACTGTAATAATAATATGTTGGTATAATAATACTGTAATAATAATATGTTGTTCTAATCCTGAAACCTCTGATGGCCGATGTGCGGCCACTACACTGCAAGACGTGGAATTAGGCAAATAGGAGGAGGATAGAGCCTCCTCTGTGGAAGTAAATCCCAGCACACACACACGCACGCACGAACGCACGCACGCACGCACGCACGCACACACACACACACACACACACACACACACACACACACACACAAATATTTATCTAATCCCTTCCCACTATGAGTTGGATACATAATCGCCACCGCTGCCTCCATCTTTCCCTCCCTCTCTCTCTCTCTCTCTCTCTCTGCCTCTCTCTCTCTCCCTCGCTCGCTCTCTCTCTCCCTCCCACTCGGTCGAGCTCTGCCAACAACCTGAATTCCTGTTTTAAAGGGGTACGAGGCAACAAAATGAGCCCACACCAGTTTGGACGGCGGCGACAAGATGGACATAACGTTTTCCTGAATTGAACGGGGGTATCAGAGGCGTCAGATGCCGCCGTCAGATCCTTTTATCGCCCGTCTTTGAAAGGCATTTATCTTGATAAAATGGGGTTCACTCTGTCCGCATCGCTCGTCGCACACAGCGAAACCAGCAGCCCGGTGATGAGTGGTGATGATGACAGTAATCTGTACCAAACATTTCCAAATCGAGGACAAACGGATACACGCGGCATAATACAATAATGTATATACTCGGAGACAGGATACAGGAGGTTATTCACAGCAGCACGGGGCTGACTTGTCAGGAGGCCCCGGCGACAGATCATCATCTCCTTTCGGCTGTTGGACAATTTCACCAAATTTTGGGGAGTATCGTGTATTCCTTAAATCTATTAGGATATAACATAACGGACAGTTGTATTTATTTATTTATTTATTTATTCATTTACTTGCTTGTCTGTTTATTTGGGGAACATGTCCAATATTAAATGTAAATATGGCCATTTGATGTATTGTACCCGCTCATTTGCAGTCCTTTGGCTGCAGAGTCAGGTTATCACAATAACCAAATGACATACAGTAGATATGTCATTTGTTCCACTGTACAATTACAGTGCAAATACACTTCACATGTTATTTTGGCCCAGGAACAGTCTGCCCAGAACATGTGCGTATTATGAGTTACTTTATGCAGCGCAGATCCTGTTAATGTTTGGATATTATGGTCTGTGGGGAACATTACCACAGACCATAATATGGGGGGAGGAGGGGGGGGGGGGTTGAAAGTGTGTAAAACATCACTAATTATGACTCAACCAACACCAAGTTCACTGCAGACGGATCCATCTGATGGTTTTCACACCGCAGCAGGATGGAACTGAACGTCTCAACGTGAATTTCATTTCATTCCATTTTGTTTCATATAAAGTGCAAGAAGCCAGAGTGCATTGTTTATAGAAAGAAAATGTAATGTCGTAAATTTACTGGCCCTGCTGCGAGAATCATTATCATTATACGGTTAAATGAATACTATTACATGGATATATTTTTTTGTGCAATTAATATAAATGACCGGTCTGAAGCACTAACAGCAAATTAAATATTCTCCAACTTATTGTTATAATAACAATAATGATAATGATAATGATAATGATAAGGAAAATAATAATAATAATGATAATGATAAGGAAAATAATACTAATAATAATGATAATAATAATCACAAATATAATAATAATAATAATAATAATAATAATAATAAAAATATATATAATAATAATAATAATAATAATAATAATAATAATAATAATAATAATAATAAGATAAATCTGTAGGAATTGGATCATTTCAAACGGATATGGAAGTAAACGTTATGAACATTTTAAATATCAATTGCAAATGGTTTCCTGCAGCGCGCGCGCGCGCGCGCACAGTCGCTGCAAGGCGGATGGAATAAAACGGAGGAAAGAAAGAAGGAAAGAAGGAAAGAAGGAAAGAAGGAAAGAAGGAAAGAAGGAAAGAAGGAAAGAAGGAAAGGAGGAATAGAAGGAGGAATAGAAGGAGATTTGAGGTTCGGTACGTACATGTTTCCCGACAAAAATAAACAAAAAAAAAAATTCCTTTTTCTTTTTTTGATCTATTAAATATCCTCCCTCTCTCTCTCTCTCTCTCTTTTTGTGCAGGTCCAGGCGCAGCAGGAGGGTGGTGTTGCAGGGTGGACAGGCTGGCAGCGAGATGGAGAGTTTGGTGGAAGTGTGGAGCTGAAAAGGGTTGAGCGAGGTGGGAGGGAGAGAGAGGGGGAGAGAGAGAGAGGGAGGGAGAGGGAGGGAGGGGACAGGGAGAGGGGGGAGAGGGAGGTTGGCAGGAGGTGGAAGGGTGGGGAGAGAGGGGAGAGAGAGAGAGGGAAAGCAGGAGGTGGAGGGGAGGGAGGGGGGCAGGAGGCGGAGGCAAGGGGGAGAGGAGGGAGGGAGAGAGAGCCAGAGGGAAGGCAGGAGGTGGAGGGGAGGGGGTGGAGGAGCTTATCCAATGTGACACCATGTTCACGTGCAGGAGGTCTGATTTCCCAGAATGCACCGGTACTCTAACACTGGCGCTGTGGTGAAAGGTGGAGCAGAAGTACCACGATAACAATAAGTACTTTCCCTCCGACCTCCTCAAAGTATTCAAAGTAGGAGTACCCGTGGTATCCCAGCGGCTCCAACGTCGGGTCCATTTATTTTTGGGTTATTTTCTCATTTCTGCCCGTTTTCTTGAGGAGAATTCCGCCCAACACCACCCACGACCCCGTCTTCACCGGACCCTCCCAGCGCGGTCGTTCCCTCCTTCTCCGCTGCACCGCGTCCCCTCCTTCGTACCCGAAAGAAGGAGGGAGCGGCGGCGGCGGCGGCGTGTTGGAACGCCACGCCTCGCTCCACCCGGACGTCCACGGACTTTGACCCGTACTTGAAACGTTCCCAGAAGGAGGAGCGGGCCTGCAGCGCACCTGGTCCTGCACGGTAGAATAAACACCACCTGAGAGGAACCACACAGCAGTGATGTCGTCTAAGGATATGGATGAAACATCAGCATAATAATAATAATAATGATAATAATAATAATAATAAACTAAAGCTGCAAGCAGCGATGCCCGGGTCCTCGACGTGCGAGTGTCGGTGGGACACAAGTTTGAAGCCGATCCGATAAATGGCCAAAGAGGAGTTTCGTGAAAAATGCAAAGCACGAAAATGACCAAAAAGTGACTAAAATGGCGGCTTTAATTCAATATGGCCGACTTCCTGTTGGGTTTAGGTCATGGCACCGATATTCATTGTCTTTAAAGTCTATTGATGTTGCCTGTGTGTGTTTCCAAATTTCGTGGGTTTTTGTGAAAGGAAGTGAATGGCTTTGATGTTTACGTTTCCTTTTGTAGGGGGCGCTGGCGAGGCATTTTGCCACGCCCATGCACGGCACACGTAGAATATGAAGTGCCACACCGCAACTGACGAGTGTGCAGAGCCTCGCGGCTTCTCGAAAGACCCTCGAAAGGCCGACTCAAAACAGCTGAAGAAGAAGAAGAAGCAGAAGCAGAAGAATGATAATAATAATAATAACAATAACAGAAATAATAATGATAATAATGACAATAATAATAATAATAATAATAATAATAATAATAATATAACAGAAATAATAATGATAATAATGACAATAATAACAATAATAATAATAATAATAATAATAATAATAATAATATAACAGAAATAATAATGATAATAATGACAACAATGATAATAATAATAATAATAATAATAATAACAGTGATAATAATAATAATAATAATAATAATAATAATAATAATAATAATACAAAAAAATAATTAAAACAATTAAAGAATATAATAATAACAACAATAATAACAATAATAATAATAATAATAACACCGCCCTTGCCGCCGCATGGGTCTGGACACAAGGCGTATGAGAATCCCTTTCATGGGTCCAACGTTTACTGGGTCCCACAGAGAGAAGGGAAGTCTGCGAGCTCAGATAGCGACACAATAGACTCTTCCTCCGCCTCCTCCTCCTCCTCTTCCTCCTCTTGAACTTGAACTCTGGTTTTCTACTCTAACAGCTCCAGTTCGAACCTCTGGTGTCTCGTGTGCTTATGTGTTTTCTTCTACTCCCACCACGTTACTCTACCTCCCTCTACTCTACTCCAGCTCCATTCTGACTCTGTTCTACCTCTACTCTTGCTCTACCTCTGCCTCTGATCTACCTAGCTCTACTGTACTCCACCTCTACTCTACCTGCCTCTACTACAACTCTACTGTGCTCTACCTCTACGCTACCCCTACTCTACCTCTACTCGAGTCTACCATGACTCTACCGCCCTCTTCTCCACCTTTAATCTACCTGTCTGTATTCTACTTCTACTCTAATTCTACCTCTACTCTACTCCACCTCTACTCCACTCTGCCTCCCTCTATTCTACCACTAACCTACCTGCCTCTACTTTAACTACTCTACTCTACTTTGCCTATATCCTGCCTCCCTCTACTCTACCCTCGACTCTACTACACTATACTCGACTACACTCTACTACACTCCGCTCTACTCTATCGTGGCTCTACCTCCTACCTCCCTCTACTCTACTCTACCCTACTATGTACTCTACTCTATTCTACCTCTACTCTACTCTAGCTCGACTCTACCTACCACTATTTAACTCTACTCTACTGTACTCTACATCTACTCTACTCTAGCTCGACTCCACCTTCCACTATTTTACTCTACTCTACTCTATCAGGGTTCTACCTCCTACCTCCCTCTACTCTACTCTACTCTAGCTCGACTCCACCTTCCACTATTTTACTCTACTCTACTACACTCTACTCTATCAGGGCTCTACCTCCTACCTCCCTCTACTACACTCTACTATGCTCTACTACACTCTACTCTATCAGGGCTCTAGCTCCTCCCTCCCTCTAGTCTACACTTTTCTACTCTCTACTCTACCTTCCTCTATTCTATTCTACATCTAATCTATTTACCACTACTCTGTACTCTACCTACCTCTAATCTATTCTACCTCTACTCTACTCTACTCTACTCCACTCGAATCAAATCTCCTCTACTCTCTCCTCTACCTACCTCTGTTCTACCTCTACTCGACCTGCCTGTCCATATAAAACCTCTTCATGCGTTTTTGTCCGTTACTTGAGGTTTGTCTGTCTGTGTCGTAGGTGTTAGTATGCGGCATCGACCGCGGACGACTGTTTAATGACTTCAGGGAGTAAAACAAAACGTCGATGTCGACTGCTTTGCCTGTTTATTTTCGCGTGTTATTTAAAAACTGACTGTACACTGCAGCACAGCTGACGTAGCCGGCGTTCCCTTCAGCGCGCCGTAGCGGTGCACCCGTCGCGTGATCGCTCCGTCACTCAACTAGAAAGGGAAAAAAAAAAGATCAAGGACAACCAGTGCTGGCCCATGTGCACGGGCTGCTCCCTCCATCCCTCTCCTGACGCCCCACGCTGCACACGTCACGCTGCGCACCGTGGCCGCGCCGCCCCGCCGCCCAATGAGAAGCCGTAGCCGGGGCCCCCCTCCCTCGTCGGCCAATCGGAGCGGAGGACGCCGAGCCCTCGGAGGCGCCCAGCCAGAGCCGGGGCATTGTGCTGAGAGCGTGGTGAGGGAGACGGGGGGGGGGGGGGGCGGGCGAGAGAGAGAGAGAGAGAGAGAGGGAGGGAGGGAGGGAGGGAGGGAGGGGGAGAGAGAGGGAGGGAGGGAGGGGGAGAGAGAGAGCTGTGTGGATGCTGAGCGGAGCGTCGAGGGATTGGACAGGCCTGGGTAAGAAGGCGTGGCTTTGTGTTGTTACACAACACACACCGCACAGTGCCTTTGTCCGACCACCATGCGTGATGCCTGAGTGGGTAATGCTCGCTGAAGATACCGCTCCAAAATATTTTCAGCGCCCGCCGCCCCCCCCCCCCCCCGTTTCCGCTCAGGGAAATACAAATACGTGCGCTCGTCCTTGATGGTGTCGCCTGTTTGACCTTGATTTGGAACGAGCACCCCCGACTAAACAGGCCGCGCTGCGTTGAAGTCCAGTGGGAATATTCAGCTTTTTCTTCCCGTCTGGGGCCACAGAGGATGGGGAGGGATTAGGGTCGAATAAAAACAAACCAAAAAAAACATTAAACCGCGGCATAAATCGCTATAAAAAAGTAGATGGGTCATCAAAATAATTGGGGTTATGTCGGTTATACGCATCCGTCATTGGTGTTTACGACACATTGTCTCTCTGGTAACGATGCGCCGAAGCCTTGCTTTGAGGCCAACTTGCGCGCGGTGCGATGCCGGTTGTGTAGCTGTGTCGCAGAACAGAGCCACACATTACGGCTCTACTCATCGTCCGTCCAGGAACGGTCGCGCCGGGACGGAAACCGCCAAACCCAACGTCAGTGGCCAGACAGAGGTTTTTTTCCCCTGTCGCGCGTTGTTCTCCCTTCCACTGCTTTCTCGTTTCCCGCATCCACCTCGCCTCATTTGCGCCGCACCGGCGCGGTGCTTGTGGTCAAATAGCGCTGTACCGCGGCGGTGGTTGCCTTCCGCGGACCGCTTCAATGGAAGCTGCCGCGCCTCGCTCCCTCTTCAGTTTACACACAACAATCGTCTTTAATCTGCTCCGTAGCTTCTCGCGTGAGGTGCGGCTCTCTTTTCATTTCGGTCGGAGTGGACGTGGTCAAAACTCAATTAATGTGTTTTTTGTTGTTTTTTTTACCGCCGTGGTGGTTTCCCGCTGGAGTGCCTCCTCGCCGTTGCTGCCTCCACGGGACTGAACGGGCGCCATTCGGGAATGTGGGAAGTGGGGTAACGGCTTTTGACCCCGCACACAGTTTGTCTGAGCGTCCACCTTCCGGAGCCTCCCTGAGTCCCGTACGTGAGGAGAAGGTCCGGCGCAATGACCTGCTGCGCGTTGGCGCTTTAGGCACGTGGACAAAGTTACCCAAGGTTCCCAATTCCATTGGGTATTAACAGGAGTTTGAGGGTGGGGCGGGACCGTGTACCTTCCTACACCGCGTTACAAATTATTATGCAATCTGGATCTAAACATTAAACTTTTTGTTGTTCGATTCAACTCATGGATGGGATTGTGTCTCAGGGCTCTTGGCATCACTGGAATCAATCTCAGACACCTGTGATAATTAGTTTGCCAGGTGAGCCAGATTAAAGGAAAACTACTTAAGAAGGATGTTCCACATTATTAAGCAGCCACAGGTTTCAAGCAACATGGGAAAGAAAAAGGATCTCTCTGCTGCCGAAAAGCCTCAAATAGTGCAATGCCTTGGACGAGGTATGAAAACATTCGATATTTCCCCAAAACTTAAGTGTGATCATCGTACTGTGAAGAGATTTGTGGCTGATTCAGAGCACAGACGGGTTGGTGCAGATAAAGGCAGAATGAGGAAGGTTTCTGCCAGAACAATTCATGGGCTGAAGAGAGCAGCTGCTAAAATGCCGTTACAAAGCAACAAACAGGTATTTGAAGCTGCTGGTGCCTCTGGAGTCCCACGAACCTCAAGGTGTAGGATCCTCCAGAGGCTTGCAGTTGTGCATAAACCTACTGTTGGAGACCCCCCTAAGCAATGCTCACAAGCAGAAAGGGCTGCAGGGGGCCCAGGAATACATGAAGACTCATTTTCAAACAGTCTTGTTGACTGATGAGTGCCGTGCAGCCCTGGGTGGTGCAGATGGATGGAGTAGTGGACAGTTGGTGGATGGCCACCGTGTCCCAACAAGGCTGCCACGTCAGCAAGGAGGTGGCGGAGTCATGTTTTGGGCCGGAATCACGGGGAGAGAGCTGGTAGGCCCCTTTAGGGCCCCTGGAGGTGTGAAAATGACCTCTGCAAAGTGGTACATGGTACAAAAAGAAGAACCGGGCCTTCTGTAGCAAAATCATCTTCATGCCTGACAACGCACCATCTCATGCTGCAAAGAATACCTCTGTGTCATTGGCTGCTATGGGCATAAAAGGAGAGAAACTCATGGTGTGGCCCCCATCCTCCCCTGACCTCCACCCTATTGAAAAACTTTGGAGCATTCTCAAGCAAAAGATCTATGAAGGTGGAGGCAGTTGGCATCAAACCAGCAGCTCTGGGAGGCTGTTCCGACGTCCTGCAAAGAAATTCAAGCAAAAACTCTCCAAAAACTCACAAGTTAAATGGAGGCAAGAATAGTGCAGGTGATATGAAAGAAGGCTCCTATGTTCACATGTAACTTGGCCTGATAAGATGTTTTTGATTGAAATAGCTTTTGATTTCAGTAAATATGACCTAATGCTGCACATTCAACAAATTACCATTTTCACTTCTTTACAACCTATAACATGTTTTGAAACTGTTGTGCATAATAATTTGGAAGAGTGCATTTTGAGTTTTTTATTTTGGAAAAAAATACCGTTATCATTGGGAGGTTTGTTCAATAACATTCGACTCATACCCTAACGGTTGATGACTTGAAAATTATACCGACTGTCATTTGCATCGACTATTTAGGAAAATCAGATTAAAATATCGCAGTGGAGAACGCGGTGTAGTTATTAAACAAACGTCAGTTTAACTCGAAATGAGCGCTAATTAGGGCATCAGGTGGCCTGTGAATACACTGCCACTGTTTACACAACGCACTACTGTATGTTGTACAAGGGCGGCGAGCTGACGGGGGCCAAAGTCAAGGCCCCGTCAGCTCTCACCCCCGGGGGACCGGGAACAACCAGAGCGCCTGGAAAAATGGAACCTGTCGCTCTTTGTGATTAACACTGGAGCCTTTTTACAAATTGTGTCACATTTAAATAGATTCAGACGGTTCAATTAACTTTGGGTTGTGACGAGGACCACGTCTGGACCGAGCGGGCGTCACACGGAGTCCGAAAAACGCATGCGACAGTGGGATGCTGCCCCCTAGTGGCCTCAGGACGACCTGCCTGGAGGCGTCGCCTCAAGCTGCTTTTCCGTCCGATCCGCCGCAGCACTGTTCTCCTTTTTAAACCCAAGATGTACTCAAGGAACAGCAGATTCATTGATGGTGAACATGGCAGCGTCCAACGTTAATTCTAATACATATATCAATCGTATCTTGCAGTTTGAATTTGTTTAAACTTCAGCGGCCCTTAGCCGTTGCTTAGCAATGGCTGACTCCGGTTGCACGGTCGGTCCGAAACATTCCAGCCTTTCGCGTGTGGGATCAGACTCTCTATTTGTTGCTGTTGTTTGTTGCTGTTGGTGGCAGTCAGTGTAAAGCCGGCTTCGGGGCTTTTTGTCGTGACGTCGTAAATGATGGTCCAGACTCAACAAGTGGAAAAATAAAATGGGACTAAGTTTTCACGAACCACTCCTGAATAATTCTTGACATAATAATAATAATAATAATAATAACTCTCAGCTATGCCTAAAAGTTGACTCCGATGTGCTCGTATAGCGGCTGGTGAGTTGTGCTCATTATTTGGCAACGCTAGCATTTAACTTAGTGTGTAAGGGGGTGCATCTGTCCTCGGTGTGACCCCGCTCTTACAGTTCACTGCTTAGAGTCTTCCTCCCGCTGTACATTCCACTCTGTGGACCGTGCCAAGTCCCCACACCATGTGACCGCCCAGCAGCAGCGCAGGCCGCTGCTCCATGGTGACCTCCACAAACTCAGACAACAGTCGGGAGGGGGAGAGGGGGCCGGGTTTGCAGCGCCTCCTGCCCTCATTCTCTGTCCCTTCGGGCCCTAATGGAGGCCGGATTAACCACTTCCTTGCATGTTTTAGGAAACAAGGAGCAAGATCTGGTTCGGACGGCGTGTGCAAAAGACCCTTTCTCCGTTATTCGGGGACGTAGACAATGCTACACCGCGACAGCCGGCAGGGACTATTGAAGCGTGTATCTGACAACAATGCCAGGGGTGGGTGATTTATTTATAGGCGTTGGCTCAAATCCAATGACCTTTCTCGCGGGCAGATCCCCAGCGCAAGGTGACGGCTCTGACCGAAAATTCCACAAAACCGCCGACGAGTTGTATTTTTACTCTTTCTTCAAAAAACATGGGAAGAATACCTTTAATTTGTCTGTGTCTTGTAGGTATTGCACGTATATATATATATATACGGTGTATATACAGTAAGTTTCTAACCTGAGGAATATGTCAAACATTTCCCCAGAGGTTGGAGCGTATTCAGCCTTTATCCGCACGGACATGTATTTAAAAAAAAAAAAATTGTGTTCAACAAAATGCAGGAGGGGGAAAAACCACTAAAACACACACACACAGAATAAAAAAATGGTAAAAAAAAAAAACCCAGAAAAATCCATGACGCGATCAGAAACGCATCAAACTCCCTGACTCTCCCCTCTCTGGATTTCGAACCGTCAGCTTGATGCAATCCCTTCCACGGAGCTGAGACTCCGGCTCCAGCGGTCGGCGGCCATGTTGTTTTTGGCCGACTCTGGACACAAGATATTTTTTTGGGATGGAAAGACATGACGGTGCCGCGATGATGGACATCGCAGCTGCGTTGGGCTCCATTCCGGCACGTAGGAGAAACAATGTCCTGAAATAGACATTAGATCTGGCTCCACTATAGGGGGCCGGGTGGTATTCGGTCACATGGACGCCGGCGGCAAAACGTACGACGCGGTCAGATAAGAAGAGCCTGCGGAGGGGAGGTGCCACCGTGCTGTTACGCAACATAATCGTTTCCAAACAGGGTTCTGGGGGGGCCACGACACTCTGATCGTGAGGCCTAATCTGAGACTAAATCACCCTTTTAATCTGTGAGTGAAATGACCCTTCCCCAGTCACGGTTTAAAATGGTCTTGGAATCGCCCTTGTCTTGCTTTTAAGAATCTGATTTCCAGAGGGAGGATTAGAGCTCATCTAGGTCTAAGCGAAGGTTTAAATTAAACTTTGGGATTAATGAGCGTGGCCTCCAGGTCGATCTGGACTAGGAGCATCACCAAGACCAGCTGCCCAGTCCCTCATCGCCTCGCTCTAGGACTTCCTGGTCTCGCACTGATTCACCTTAAATGAAGCGACGTCTCAGAGAGGCAATTTTTGAATTCTGGATTAATTTCAGTCGGATTATCTTTGTCCTGATTTACATTTAACCCGTCTGCAAAACCGCACCTTAGTGGCTTTAGACTTTCTGCTTGAACGCAAACATTAAAGGTGCAGCGCGTAGAATTCAGTATGTGTAGAGTTTGCCGAATGCCCCTCCATGGCGGCGCAACCTCCGTGAAGGAGGCGGCGGCCAAACGCGCGGAAAAATGCGCAAGGCCCTTTCCAGAACCGGCATTTGGTTTGTCCGTTCTGGGCCACTGTGGAAGGAACATGGCGGTGCAACATGGCGGCCCGCTCCCTACGTAGATGGAAACGGCTCATTCTAAGGAAATGAAAACACAATGTTATATTTCATTTCGAGCAAGTCTTTTCTGTAAACTCGACACACTTTCAACACATATACATGATAAAGGTTTCCAAAAGCCTGATTTTTGGGTTCTGGCAGCTTTTGGTCATCAAAACATAAAAAACAAAGAAATAATAGAATATAAACATGTTACTTTCCTCGGGGGTATGGTATATCCTTTGCGTCACAGGGCATAAACAACAGTCACATTTGGAGCCATTACCATTTCAAACATACGCCGCGCCGCCGGGGAAGGTCACCAGGAGGGACCGGGTAAATGGACTCCATTTCCCATGACCCCTTTCAACCCTCCAGTCATGAGACCTCCCCCCTTTGATTTGAATGCAAACCCAACACCGTCCATTCGTTAAAGCAGACATTGTTTACCGGCCTTGGCAGCGGGGACGGCGCGGCCCATCTAACAGGGGATCAAAATGGCGGTCGTTTGCGCGTGGTAATGGGATGTCCGGGACACCGGGGGGGGTTTGGGGAGGTGGGATGGCGGTGATCCATCCGGTGCGAACATTTAAGTGCAGCAGGTTTTCTGTGTCTGTCTGTGCACTTAGTATAAACACATGAGGCGCTGACCCATTTCTTCTCCTCTGTGATTTTGCCACAAATCTTTTGCGTAACATGTAGAGAACCAAGAATTTTTGAAGAATAGAGTAAGAGTGCCTGATAAACCAAGTAAACTTAGTATTATTTTTATTACAATTTTATTGTTATCATTATCACTACTAATAACAATATTAATAATACATATAGCTGCAGGCATATATATCATATATATCATAAATTGTGTCATTTAATTTTAATATTCTAATAATAATTATTAATGTAATGTTTTTTTTTTTTACAACGTTATTCCCCTCTTATACGGGAAGTGACAGGAAGTCAATATTTAACTTGAGAAGACTAGCATTGTACAAACAAACATAGCATTACAAAATGTCTTACAAATCCAGCCTAATAACTGAATAAACCCCCCGGGGGCCACAGGCGACCGTGCTTCTTGCTTTGTGCTCCAGTGCTGAGGGGCCACCGCCCTCCATGGTCCGCCGACACAGCGAGCGGTTCACGCCCGGGCCAGCGTCTCCACTTAAGTCTTGGGATATGTTTGACCTGGATGTTGGGCTGGCTCATGGGGATCTGCTTAGAGTTATACTGGAGGCCGCAGCTTGTTTGACACTCAGCCTGGAAACCATCCATCATGGAAGCCAGTTTTAAAAATGCCACAGAAACAGCCAAGAGCTGGATCTTGCAACAAATGGCGCCATCTAGTGGTTGAGCTACGTCATAATGGGCACAGGGGGAAAAAAGCTCCTGAAGGAATTCAAAGTGGTATAGCCTATAAGTTTGTAAATAAAAGCCATACTTGATTCCTTTAGGCTGGCACTTTATAAGGAAGACTCAATGCATTTGCTTCTCTGTATGCTGTTTACATTGCTGGTGGCGGGGTCCACCTTTCCCGGCAAGAACGCAAAGATCAGGCACGCGCAGAAAGCGAAAGGCGGATTTGCTGTAGCAGCGTAGCGAGTTGTGAACAGCAAACTGTCGGTATGGATGAACACTCACTTTAAATAACAGCAGCCTGGGGTGAGAAAAGTATCCCCACCACCTTTATAAAAGTGATTTAAAAGAGTGATCAGAAGAAAGTGGATGGAATGGTGTTCTGGGACTGGAGGCGCCGACATCGTTATGCACCGTCGCTTCAGAACATATTTTAAGCAACTTTAAGTAGTTAAAACGAACTTAAATAAAAAAAAAAAAAAACACACCGAGTGCTTCCAGGGAATAAATTCTTTTAATTTGAATTTCCACATAACTAATGACAGGATAAAACCACACCGTGTTTCTACGTAGGACTAGCTTCCGCCTGGAGCTTTGGGGCGGGGGACGACGACCCGTTCTCTCCTTCAGTTGGAAGTTTAAATATACATGATCAGCAGCCCCCGCGCTCGGTGCTGAGCCACAGGAACATAAATATAGAAAACAGCCGTGCGAGCTGCAGACGTGCTGATTGGAGACAGTCGCTCATGGTGGTGGTGGTGGTGGTGGGGAGGGAAGGAGGCGGGGGCCTGCCTACTCCGTGAGGCCAAGCTTCTTCTTCAGGGACTCTGGCATCTCGGGGGGAGGAGGGCGTGGCAGGCGGAAGTAGACCTTGACCGAGTCGTAGATGAACCACTGCAGGGCGGTCAGCGTGCCGATCATGATGATACGGGCGACCAGGCCCTTCCACACTCCTGCGCAGGGGAAACACGGGACCCTTTACAATCGTACGTAGGTTTTGGGCCTTAATTTCCTGCCGCATCGCTGTAACAGGTACAACGTGCGGCTAAATTCAAGGACCCAGCGGAAGACTCATGAGTAAACAAAATGACAAACCAAACTTTAAACTGGGAACATTTTTCCACTTTTCTTGAAGACAAATCAGATGTTGAATGTGTCATATGTACTGTTTGGTGCTGTATGTCCGCCCCCCAGCCTGGCTGCAGCGGTCACTCCCTGCCTGTAGGGGGCAGGGCTGCCGCTACAGTGGGCGGGGCTGGGAGGCAGGTAGACTGATCTCACACGTCAATGACTCAAGCACCTCCAACCGTGCAGCCGGAAAGCTGCTGAGGGGCTCCGCTGCCAGAGCTGCAGCCCTGGAGCGAGAGCGCCCTCCAGAGGTGGATCTAAGGAACGTGTCGTCAAAGGACATTTAACACTTATACTGGATTCCATTCTGCACATGGACATTTATAATGCTGTTTGGATTATAATTCTGGATGACATTATACTACTACATTTTACTGTGTACATTATAACACTGTATATGTTACATATATAGTGTATGTATTGGAGACTTAAAAAAGGCAAAGAAATATTACTGCAAATGTCACTGGGAAATTAAAGTAAAAAATAAGATCTGACAAAGTAAAATACTAAATATATGAGGTGCACCATGACTGGTTGCGCTTTTATTCTGAAATATCTGCCAAACACGCTGTTGAAAGTTCAGGGTGTTTCTGTGAAAATCACAGCATTGGCAAAGTTTGTAGACAACGGTTTTAACTTTTGAAGCCGTTCCCCTACAGTAAAAAACGTGTGACCACTTCTGGCATCGACAGATCGGGAACGGCAATGAGAGTCCTGGTTTCAAACGGGTACTGACCTCTCGGCCCAAGTTTCTTGAGCACCCCGATAGCGGTGCTGCCACTCTCCTTGTTCAGCACGGACACCACGGAGTCAGCGGGGTGAGACACAATGGCACAGAACACACCGGCTGCAGGAGAAAGTATTAAAAAAAAAAATATGTTATTAAACGTCAACAACCTTCAAGGTGCCAACAGCCACTTCAACCGTGGAACACCCTGGGCATTGTAAAATGTGACTGAAAGATACATCTTTTCCTTTACATGGCACTTCACAAGAACACTCCTATGTGCCAACATGAAATAAAATAAATTATATCCATTTCACAAGTAACTATTTATACCTAATGTCTAAACAATATGAAAACTATTTTGTACACCTGGTGCCAAAAAACACCAGAACAAACAATTACGATCATTTCCATTCAAGTGTCCGCCCCCCAGCCTGGCTGCAGCGGTCACTCCCTGCCTGTAGGGGGCAGGGCTGCCGCTACAGTGGGCAGGGCTGGGAGGCAGGTAGACTGATCTCACACGTCAATGACTCAAGCACCTCCAACCGTGCAGCCGGAAAGCTGCTGAGGGGCTCCGCTGCCAGAGCTGCAGCCCTGGAGCGAGAGCGCCCTCCAGAGGTGGATCTAAGGAACGTGTCGTCAAAGACTCACATTTCAGGCTTTAACAGTTGGTTTCCAACCAACACAAAGAAGATAATAGCAAGAGTAAATTCACCTTAGTATGGGAATGAAAAAATGAATCCTAAATTGCTGCAATTAAAGTCATTGTAATTATCAAATTGAATCAGGAATATTTCCCGCAAAATCATAAAACAATCTCGTTTAACATTCCAGTGGCTGCATTTAAAACAAGTTTCTCTTGAATAGATTATTCACACTTTGCAGGATGGGAACTCTGCATGAAGATGTAGATCTACAACTTTAGGCAATAAGACCAAATCCATGACAGACAACATGTCTGCGTAACCGTCAATAGACAGACCAGCTGATAATGAACACCTCCGTGGACGTTGCTTACCGATGTAACCGGCCACGAAGGTGACCACCAGCTGCTCGGACTTGGAGCACTCGTTGCGGGGCTTGGGAACCACAAACTTATAGAGCAGCTCCACGGTGCGCTCGAAGCAGGCGAACTTCATCATGGTGTAGGGAATCTGCCTCATCCACAGGGGGACAACGCCCTTGTAGAAACTGGAGTTGACAGCGAAACAAAGTGCCGTGGTTTGTAAAGGCATAGAAATCACAAAAAAACCCACTGTATTTTCCTTTACATGTCATTTTACGGTATTACAGAATATAATCGGGTACATTGTTTATGGTTCGATTTAATAATAAATATTAATTATATTTACTTGTAATTGTGTAGTTTTTCCTATTTTATTTTTATTCTCCTTTTTTCTAGTATATGTAGATGTATCCGGCGAAATAAACCTATGAGTACCAAACTTTAAATTGGGAAAATCTTCCCACTTTTCTTGAAGACAAATCAGTTGTTGAATGTGTCATATGTACTGTTTGGTGCTGTATGTCCGCCCCCCAGCCTGGCTGCAGCGGTCACTCCCTGCCTGTAGGGGGCAGGGCTGCCGCTACAGCGGGCGGGGCTGGGAGGCAGGTAGACTGATCTCACACGTCAATGACTCAAGCACCTCCAACCGTGCAGCCGGAAAGCTGCTGAGGGGCTCCGCTGCCAGAGCTGCAGCCCTGGAGCGAGAGCGCCCTCCAGAGGTGGATCTAAGGAACGTGTGTCTGGCTTTTAATGGCTGGTTTCCAACTAATGTAAAAGGACTTGTTGTATAATACACTGCTGACAAAATTATTGCTGCAATTAGAGAAATGCTATGATTTATCAAATCGGCAATATATCCCCCCCAAAACCATAAAATAAGATAATCCTTGGAAATTCCAGTGGCATTGTATCAACACACTTGAGGGCAACACAGCTTTACTCTCATTAGGCCCCAACACAGTGACTGTAAACAGAAACGGCACTCACGCCCAGAGACCCTCCTCTGCGAACATCTTGGGGGCGCACTGTCTGAGGGTGTTGGCGTAGCCCGGCTGGGTCTGGATTCGCACTTTGCATGCCTCCATGGGAGCCAGGGCAATGTCGGCGAAGAACTCAGCGCTGGCTGAGGCAGCCAGGTAAAGTGACGTCCTCCAGAGGTAGGTGTTCTCCTGTTCAGGGAGACACACACACACAGCCACTGAGACAGAGGAACAGGGCAGGGTGTCCCCTACAGAGGCTGATACGACAGGATCCCACGATATCATTTCATATCTCAACATTGTATACTCTAACATTTCAGAATACCATATGAAATGCACTTCAAAATTATTGCCAATATTCCAATGTCACTGGAACTGAAAATTAAATATTTCTGTAAAAAATGTTAATCTGTAAACAATAGTAACATTGCTTTACTGAATAAAAAAAAAAAAAAGCCATACA
This sequence comes from Zeus faber, assembly GCF_960531495.2. Taxonomy (NCBI): domain Eukaryota; kingdom Metazoa; phylum Chordata; class Actinopteri; order Zeiformes; family Zeidae; genus Zeus; species Zeus faber. The sequence goes on from NC_137208.1 coordinate 4,247,356, forward strand.
AAATTATTTTAAATAAAATCAAAGTGCTATTAATTTAACAAGTGTTTCAAAAATAAAGATAAATTATTCAAATTTAATTAATAAATGTGACTCTTGCAACACCTAAGAGTATTTAATTTAAGAGGAAAAAATGTGACAACTTCCTCAAATGATCAGGGTTATTCTTTAAAACCAGCACTATGAGCTGAATCGTTAAGGATACACCAAGGAAAAAAATAAACACACACACTTAGATGTTACTCTGCAAACTCTGCAGGCTCTGGAACTATAATACAACTGAAGGCGGTTCAAATTGTCCAGATAACAAGTTCATAAAAAGGGAAGAGAGGGGCCTAACCGAAGCAAAGGTAGAATCTAAAATGAATGTTACGATGCTTCTCTGTCCAGAGGTGACCAGCGGACTCACCTCTCCCATCAGGTCGCTGTAGAAGATCTTGAAAACCTCATAGAAACCGAACTTGCAGAGTCCCTGCATGGAGTAGCCGATGAAGGTGGGGGCCCAGCCCTTGGCCAGGCCTCGCATGCCATCTTCCCTCACTGTCACTGCGAAGCCGTTACCGATGCTCTTGTACTTGTCTGGGTTCACCTGAAGGTTTGTGGGGGGGAGAAACAAAATCGATCAGGTATCACATCGATTTCAGTTCCTTCAAGTGAAGAGGTGTAAAGAGACTCAGGACTAATATTTGAAGGGGTTGTGTAGTAGCTGCCCATTTTGTATAGAAATATACATGTATGTTTTTAGATGTATATTGTCATACCTGTCAATCCTCCCATTTACCCTCTCTTTCCCTACTCTTCTTTCCAGCTGTCCTGCCATTTTAAGTTTCCCAAAAATATACCGCATTTTTAACCTTTAAAAAAATATAAATAATGGCTTCACGATCAGAGCTCCGTGTTCACATATATGTCTTTCTATTCTTTCTTTTAAAGACTTAAAGGCCTCTCCAAGACTGTTATGAATGCAATTGAAGACCCATTTCACATCCATATTGGCCAAAAAAGGACAAAACACAAGGAAAATGGGTGACCCACAGGTCTGAAATATACTTGTGGTGTTAGCAGTCGAGGGGGGGAGGGTGTTTGTAATACCAGGGAATGAGTCCACTGGTTAATCGGTCGTGGATATTGTCGTTCTCTCAGACGGATTAAAGACCGGATGAAGAAAATGCAAAAATGGGTTGCCACGACACTTGCCGAAAAGCAAGTGGTTTTCCTCCCTGAACTTTACAATCCAATCAACTTTTAAGACATGTGAAAATTGTATTTAAGACATTTTAAGGCCTAAAATTCAGAATATTGGATTTTAGAAGACTTTTTGGCGACGCGGGGAAACCCTGTTCACATTCTGTCATTTTCCTGCTTCGACACAGGGACGTCTATAAAATAAGTAGAAAGATTGAATTTTTCTTCTAATATTAGGGGAAATAATTGAATGTAATCTTTGTCAACCTATGCATAAGGGTGGGTGTAATTTTAGATTTTAACACTGGTTGTAAGCAATACTCAGTTCCATACAAATTCTCGTTTTTATCAATAGTACTGAATCATAAGGTGTTTGGAAAAAGATTTGAATACCCGGCTCTTCAAATTTACACATGTAACGTTGTTAGTTTATCAGTAACGACTAGAAAACTATATATTTTAAATAAAATGCGATTTAGAGTAGAGCTGAGCAAACTCAATCTTACAGTTTATATTCTTCAGTCGTACATTGCGATGGAAGAAAGACATTAAATTTACAACACAAACTCTTAAATAATACAGTTTAATTCAGATAGGATTGGCCTTGCCTCTATTACACACCATCCACCACCATACACACCATAAGCTATTATGTAGCTTGATGTGATTAGCCTGAGCTGGATACTTTAACATGGGACTGAATATATCGAGAGGATATTGTGTCCAAATCCCGTCACAATTTGTCTTCCATGGCGGCTAGCCCTGTAATCTCCAAGCTGAGCTACTAGTTCACGCCCTCTCAGGGAGGAGCGGGAGGCTGATCCTGGTGAGCTGAGCTACCATACAAACCTGGAGGCGGCACTTGACAAGGTCGAGGGGCACCACAGCTGTGTGTGTGAGGCCGCAGCTCAGGATGCCCCCAAAGCCGCACAGGGCGTAGTACTTTGAGGAGCCAAACTCACAGCTCACATCGTCTGCGACACAAGGGGAAACACACAATATACATGCAGACATGCAAGGTCACATGCAAAAATCACCAAACAAGAGCCATAGAGAAAGGACAAATGGTGTCACTGCAGGGCAGGATTTCTTTTTTTTTTTTTCCCCTTCCAGGTTTGGGTTTGATGTGTACACAAATTTTGAAAGCCCCCAGTGACCCCTTTTCCTTTGGGAATGGCTCTGCCACCAACATGCCACCATTTATTTGGTAGCAACACCAAGGTTGGATAAATCATTAAACACGTGATTTGGGCATGAATTTAAAAAATGGTTTGTAATTAGATTCCACTAAAAAATGGATTAAAACCAAAATGAATAATAATGTGTATACCGCCCACAACACATCCCATCATTTAATTACAGTGCCAACTTAACACATTCCTATGTCTTATCAGTGTACCTTTGACTTTCGACTAGATGCTGTTACATGATCCTATCAATAAGATGTAAATTAACAGTTTTACTCTGAAAACTCAGCATTTTGACGCTCCTACTTGCACACATGCTCGTGTAGAGGCATCTTTACATTCCCGATCAACTTTCAACACCAGGGAACTTCGAAGCTGTCAAATATAGCAAGGTCGACATTCCTCTGACCTTCACCTACATGAGTCCTGTGCTGTGGGTTGAACGGGTGCGGAGGAGGTGGTGATAATTTTCCGGGGCGGGCAGAATGATTAGCCACACAGTGGAACGCTGGTCAATAATCACACACTTACCATGCCATGTTTAACATCCAATAAAAAGAAAATCAAAAGGGATCAGTGGATAATGACAAAAACCACAAACGATCACAACCTCGATGCGAGTGGGCTTCCACGACACTTCTCCCATGCAGATCAATACTTTCAATGGAGATGAAAACACGTTCGGGGTGGGTTGGATTCGGCGGAGGGGGTTTAAGGACACCATGCCGCCAGACAGACCTGAATTCTGCATTTGACCAGATCGAGGGGCACAACTGCCGTGTGTGTGGTGCCACAGCTCAGAATTCCACCAAAGCCACACAGGACCAAATACTTCTGTGAGCCAAACTCACAACTGTCTCCCTCTGAGGAAAGACATGTAGAACTCAAAATAAAAAAAGTAAACAGCCTAAACAGCTTGTTTGATAGGTCGCACTTAAACATGTGACCGCTATGGCAGCCTATGTAGACAAATTAGCGATTTTCTTGTAAAGATAAAAAAGCAAGGTTGCACATTCCTTGTGGTAATATGTGCAATAGGCGCTGCTGTGACCTGCGCGGAGCAATGTCTGTTGCGTCTGAAAAGCTCACGTAAATCCCACAAGACTTGCAGGGCGACTCAATCCACACCTGTAGCACGTAGTTGTACGCAACATGTTCGCATTATAACACAATGACTGTGGAAGGTCAATGGAGAACAGGGTCGCACCAGCTTAAGTCGATAAAAAAATAATAAAAAAATCGTATTTAACATCATGATGAACCGAATGACTTTCCGACCCGCCAGCAGTGTGTCGGTGCGAGTTCTTGCTCAATGTCGTGGAGCTGCGCCGCACAGCCAAGGGTCCGGACGCTTTGTCTTAACGGGGAACGCGTGTCTTGGTCTCCTGCTTAAACTTGGGTCGTCTCTCCACGGTCCGAGGGCGAGACGTCGCACAGCAGAAGCACGACCCTGCCACGCAGAGGGTCAGACGCCGCTTTGTCCTTCCGTGTCCTCCACGGGGTAGCGTGCAGGAGCCAGGGCCCAACGGACATTTTGCAAGTCGATCGCACATCTCGACGCCCATATCAGTTGACTTACGGCGCTTACGGTGTTAAAGTCAACCGACGGCGAATTCTGCCTCCCGACGGATCGCACCGCTACACCGCCAAGCTACGGGAGGCTAGCCACGCTAGCCGCTAAGCTAACGCCCGGCTAGCAAGCCTGCGGGGAGCCGACATGACCGCGGACCTTACCGGTTGCGGAGGCGGCGGCGAGCCTTCGGGCGCTCTGTCCATGGAGGGTCTGTTTGGGTTCCTCCACCTTCTGAAGGGAGAAGAGGGGGGCGCTGAAGGGGTTGGCCCGGGCCAGCTGCGTTAGAGCGGTGGGGTACATGGCGTCCTGCCTGGCGGAGGGCGACTGCGGGAAGGACAGCTAACGTTAGCCAGCGCGGGACGGAGGCAACGCGAGAGCAGCGGCTGTGGACCCACACCCAGCGCTACAGACTGCGCATGTGCAGAGGCACAATGCGGGCGGGGGGGGGGGTACGGCAAATCGGAGGGTCATATGGCTGGTCACGAAACGGAAAATCGAATAGAAGATTACTTTCTCAAAGACGGAGGGAATGATGGCGCTTTATGACAAATATAATAACATACATTGATAGATAGACTATCAATAAGAAATAATGTGAAAAAAATGTCAAACGATAATATACATCTGTATCGCACCTTTGTATCATCAAAATAAAATACATGCGTCTTCATCATGATACACATCTGTATCATCATGATACACATCTGTATCATCATGATACACATCTGTATCATCATAATACACATCTGTATACATACACACGAACATATCTATATATACACACACAAAGACATACATACACAAACACATATATACACACACACCGTTTTTATTGTATTCAGCTTTTTATTTCCCCCACACGCTCCCATGACAAATCAAGTCAATCAATGACACATAACTGATCAATAGAGAAACAAATCGTGGATCGGTGGTTTTTTAACGACACGAACAAAAATAACGGCACCGCTCCACGGTGTCCGGTACATCTCCGCTCAGGGACACCCGAGCCCCGGTACCGGGAATATCACGGGTTTTAATGAGACTGCACGACCTTTTAACCGAACAACACATAAATATTGCATGTACAGTATATACAATATAATATATATTAATAGATGTTATACACGTTATACTAAACACGTTGTTTAGTAGCCGAACCCGCAGCGTAACGAGCAGCCGCCTCCTCCTCGTCCTGTGTCTAACCCAGACGCTGCCGGTGCGCTAGCATTAGCCTGTTAGCACGACAGTCCAAAGGCGGAGAAAGACGCCGCAACGGGGACAAAGAAGTCACGGAAACGTGACAAGGGAAAGCACCGAACGGACGCGGAGCGGCGTGTGGGCCTGCGGGTGAAAAGGAGCCGAGGTGACGGCTTGTACGCGGGGGAGCGAGGCGGGGAGAGCCACTCACCGTCTCGATGCGCTAAGATGGCGGCTCGGAGAGGCCGAATGACCTCGCGCTAAATCCGGTTTGTCCTTCTGTGACGTCACGACGAGGGGGCGGGTCCTCCCGCTTCTCTGCTCCTTCTGTTGGGGGGCGTTGTCAATAAAGATCGAAGTTTATTATTAAAAACAAGTCAAATAAAATAATAATTATTATTAATATGTTAAAATAATTATAACTAAAATAATGATAATATAATAATGATAATAATAATGTTCAAAACATTAATAAAAAAAATAATGACAATGATAATAATGATAATGTGAATGATTATAATAATAATAAAATAATAATAATAATTCTAACGTTCCCAAGCATAGCCTACATGTTTTTGTGGGTTTTTTTGTCCTCTTTTCTGTCTGTTTCTTTTGGTATGTGTGGTTATCAATTCAGATGCTTATTTAAAAAAATAAAGAATGCGGTAGGGCGTCTTTATGTTTGTACATTCTTCCAAAAAATATTTATCATATTTATTAAAGGTGCAGTGTGTCGAATTTACAAAACAGACTTGGCAGAAACGGAATATAATATTGATTGATTTCTATGTTTTTAGTGTAGAATGCCATGAAAATAAGAATCGTGTTTTAGTTTCCCTACAACGAGCTGTTTTTATCTACATAGGGAGCGGGTACGCTTCCACGGAGGCCGCCATGTTTCTACAGTAGCCCACAACGGACAAACTGAACACTGACGAGAGGGACTTTCGCGTTTTTTGCGAGTTTCGGTCGCCGTCTCTTCCACAGAGGCCGCCATGTTGCACCGGAATGCGGAGGGGCCTTCATTTGGTTGCGATCTGCAACCTCACTGCTAGATGCCACTAAATTCTACACACCTTTAAGTATCTTTTCTTTATATGTTTAAAAAAAAAAGATTCATGAAACCGCACCAGTGTATAGCACTTAGTGGCATCTAACGGTGAGGTTGCAGATTGAGAGCTTACGGTGGCCGTGAAACTCGCAAAAAAAACCCCCGCCAAAGTCCCTCTCTGGAGCCCGTTTGTCGGCGGTTTGTCCTTTCTAGGCTACTGTAGAAGCAAGGCGGGGAAACATGGCTGCCTCCGTGGAAGCGTACCCGCTCCCTATGTAGATAGAAAGGGCTCATTCTTGTACACTAATTAATACATACTTGTAAATATTTATATTCCATTTCTGCAGTCTGCTCACGCCGCTCCTTTACCGATGATAAAACGCAAATAATTTGAACATGCGTCTTTATATCGTGCCACGCCATTGTTCCGACGTCCCATTATTCCAAAACCAGAGGAGTCCGAAAAATGCCCCGTTGGATATGGACGACACCCTGAACGTAATCATCTCTAACCCGACGTTTTTCGGACTATCCGGGGTTTCGGAATAATGGACCGTCACAACAATGGGCCGCCCCCCTTTATGTGGACCCATCGCTTCAGACGACACCTGGACCCTACCTGCAGCGGGGACGCCCGTTGTTCTGACGCCGCATTATTCCGAAAACGCAAATGTGTCCGAAAAATGTCGGGTTAAGTTTTGGGGTGGCGTCCATGCGCAGTGGGGCGTTTCTTTTGGCCTTTTGGGGTTTCGGAATAACGGGCCGTCGGAACAATGGCGCCGCACCCTTGCACTGACCCGTCCACACGGCCTCACATGCCTTCGTCACAAGCTACACCACAAGAAAGCCCCCGGCCCTGCTGGCGCTGCCTGTTTCCAGAGGACGTCCAGCTGCGACGTCCAGCTGCGACTGTGACGTGCAGCTGGTTCGATTACGTGATAAATTCGTGAAGTCGCTTCGGACGAAAGCCTCCGCTGAATGGCGTGACGTAACAACGTCACGTAGAGTGTTTTATGACGGAGCGACCGTCCCGCTGGGGAACACCTGCAGGCACGCACGCGCCCGACGTCTTCCACCTCTGTCGGGACGGATCCGAAACCTCCACGCGCCTCGGCTCTGGGAGGGGTGACGTCACAACGCGCCGTCGCCACCGGGGAGCGAGGCCCGGCGGGGAACCACCCCCCCCCCCCCTCCCGACATGGCGTTTCCGTGGCGACCGGATGTCCTCGTGCCTCCCATAGGGGACGCTCTCCAACGCGCGCGCTTTCTCAACCAAATCCTTTGCGCCCGTGACGCAGGGCTCTGGCCCTTGACCGAGCGTCATGTGCTCCAATCGCAACATCCGGCTACATTCATCATGGGGATCGGGTCAGAAATGTGAGACGATAAATGAACTCCTTTAGTTTCCCTCGACTTCATGGAGCTCATGGAGGGCGCCGCCGCGCCGCCGCCACAGCGCCGCCGCCACAGCGCCGCTTCAGCTGGACCCGGCGCGGAGGAGAGATTGCGAGCGCTTTCCCCAGGACCTTAACTCTACATCTGATGCAAGTACGCAAACCTACGGTGGTCACGTGGTGCCCCCCCCCCACAACGCTCAGATAGAGGGTGGGTACCATTATAAAAAATAAAAATAAAAAATATTCTCCACTGCAAATCCAGATTCAGGACAACCGACTGGTAAGAGTGCCTATACGCTCCGTTTATTTCATTTAACGCTATATACACACAAATTTTAAATGTCAGCTTCGGAGGTCTCTCCCTCTCGTCACGACTGAAGTTACGCGTTGCGCACGGATTTAAATTCACATTTCTGACGCTGTTAACGCCTCGTCACATGTGGAAACTAGCCGAAGATTTACTCGATTTGGATTAAGTATCTGAAATGGATAAGAGAGGCGAATTTAGCCCCAAATTCACCGGTTCAGTTCGGTTTTCCGGCACAATTATCATACAAATTGTCTCCAAATAAATGAAATGCTCTTTCAGACGTAGAAACAATACAATTATGTTTATTGAGTAAATACCCCGTCATTTGTTGCAAAGAATACATAGAATAAACTGGGACAACATTTATTTTAAGATAAAAAGAACGTAAAATATATTTGGAAAATTTAGAAACGTCTAGGAAAATCATTATCCTCCCTGTCCTATGAACAAAGATGGTCTGATGAAAACAAAAAGGTATTCTCCTCGTCCGTATTCACGCCTGGATTCTGCCGGTAATTCCAACAGAGACGCACGCCAAGGTAATAAGTGTACGTCGGGAATATCTGACTCTTATGAAACCCAGCGTACAACGCCACACGTTACACATTGATGAAAGATGTGGAAAATAAGTAGGTCCTCATAATTACCTCCCGGCTACAGTGTGTGTGTGTTTTCGATCATGGATTAGTGGCTGACCTTCGCATAACCTCACATTGCCAGGGGAGGAAAAAAAAAACCCAAAACATACTGTGCTCTCACGGGGAGTCAGCGCCCCATGAGCAGCGTTACACAGGGAGCTACATCGATACTGACGTATTCAGGCTGAACAGACTTATACATGAAGAGAAAATAATAATAATAATATCAGAGAGAGACGACATACAGATCATAACATTACTGCGCCCATGGTTAAAAAAAAAAACCAAAACAAGAAAAAGGCAACAATTAAAAAAAAAAAAAAAAAAAAGTAAAATAAAAATCCAGAAAAACAATGCTGGCTGGCCTCTTCCTACACCCCCACCTCGGCTTTACTTGCTGGTGACCGGCGGCCCACCCTCGCTGCCGATCTGTTCCGTGGCGGAGCCGCCGAACGGATTGATGGCGTCTGCCTCCATGGCTTGGTAGACAAAGAACAGGAAGGAGGCCAGGAGCGCCAGGAGAAACAGCTTTAGCCAGATGGAGAAGCTACGCCGCGCCACCTTGGTCTGGCCCGTCGGGGGAGCCGCGGCCGCTAGCCTGGCGCTTGAAGAGGAGGAGGAGGATGAGGAGGAGGAGGAGGAGGACGACGGGGTGGGAGGGGGGAGGTTGCTGGCTCTGTGGCGGCTCTCCGTGAAGGTGGTGGTCGTCGTGGTGCTGATGCTTTTCGGCGAGCGCAGGAAGGTCTCGTCGCTCCACAGGTCGCTGGGCTTCAGGGGCCAACCGGCCGCGCCCCGGATGGGCCTCCGGCAGGAAGCGCTGCGGGAACAGAGCGACAAGGCAGCAGTGAAGACCTGGAGGGACGGCCACCGGCCGACGGGGCATTATTGTCTAGATTGACGAATCTCATCTCCCAATAGGAAAGGGTCGAGGGAGTTGTATTTGAAAACTGAAGTTTCGGTCAGGAATCACAGTACGGAAAACACTGTAATGTATACTAAGGAATGTAATGCAAGTCGGGATTCTTTACCAGAAGACTTTAAATGCATGCAAGTACAGCGATAAATATAATTTCATCTTGCATACGACACCCCGACAAGCCCCTCAAGCGGCTCGGCATGAAACCTCTAATGAAGCGGTTGTGTGTGCTTGTTTACATGATTCCAGTTGGACTGTTGATGTCGTTGGGGAACATGTCCTTGAGAACATCCCTCTCCTCGGGTCTAGGGGTCTGGTCACCGGCCGCTATCTTCTCCACCTAAACACACAAGAATTAGGACGGTTCAGGATTCATTCAAAAATCGACACATGGCAGCAAATCGGCATCAAAACCATTTCACTTGGAGGTCACCTGCGAGTGCATCTGACACCACCAGACGGCGCTTGACCTGATATTTGACACCACAGTGCTCCCCCCCCCCCCCCCCAACGCTTCATAACAAAAAAAAGTCAGACCACATTTTCCACAAAACCACAGTGTGTGACACACACACACACACACACACACACACACACACACACACACACACACACACACACACACACACACACACACGAGGGAACCAGCAACTGGAGGGATACCTCTCTGAGCCCCGACTCCTTGGAGACAACGGCTACACAACCGTGTTTCTTGACCGGGCCGAGGCTGGAGAGGAAGGGAGTGATTTTCTGCTGCTTCCCCTTATTCAGCTGGGTGTTGGTAGGCACGGCCTCCCCCTCCTCGGGAAACAACGCATGTGACTGCGCGCGTGTGCGCACGTGTGTGTGAGAGACGGGGGTTAGATTAACTGTCAAACAACTGTTCCTGGACAAACCTGGTGCAGCTGTGTACACACAGTGCTCCATTCAGCACTCCCCGCCATATGCCCAAAATGAAGACAAACGTGTGACTTTGAGACCATCAACACCAAGAGCGACCTCGCCGTTGAGGAGCTCAAGTGAAACCACAGCAAGGCCAAGTGACATTGCGCCCCCCTCCTACCCCAACTGGAGCACCACAAGCTGAGGATTCCAGACCAGACCAGCGGTGCTCGCGGCGCCTGATGGGTGAGATGTCGCACATGGGGCTAAAGGTGACGGGGTTGACCCTGCTCGGCTGGGGCGAGGGCGGAGGGGGCGCGCCCTTCCGTGGACTCGGCTCGGCAGGAAGCCTCTTTAAGGGCAACAAAATGAGCAAAAAAAATAAAAAACACATATCAACCCGGAGGATTTCGCCGATGAGAAAAGGGTAGATCTACTACCCACCGGGGGGGCTGACGTCTGAGGAATGAGCTGCTCTACCGGAGCTTCAGCTGGTAGGAACCGCGGCTCCTGGGATGTCGACAACGGACACGAGTTAAAAAAAAACAAAAAAAAAACAACAACCCCCAAAAGGTTTCACATTCCACTCAGACTCGAGTCACACGACGCGATCAACGCTCACGCCTCCCAATGGCGGCTGAGGAATCCAGCAGAGCACGGCCACATCCAACCAAACCTTAATGCAGAACTCCCTTCTACATTAAGGACGGTCACACGAGGTGGGGTCAGACATCCAATCCTAACCTGAAGCAGTGTGGTGTTGAGCACAGCAGCCTGGCCTTCAGTGGCATCTTTGGTCATTTTGGCAAAATAATGACTATTTCCATCATGGAGCTAGGGGTTAGAAAATAAAACCAAAAAGATGTGAAACATCGGCACAAAAACCCCCAAAAACACAGTATTCTGCTAAAAAAAAAATAATAATAATAAATGGTTTGAGGGCGCCAAGATCCCTAGGACAGGATGGCGGACCTTGCGGCGGGGGCTTCGGGGAGGACGCCGGGCCCCGGTGGGGCCGCCGGCGGGGGTCTTCGCCGGAGAGCACTTGGGTTTGACGGCCACGCAGCTCCTCCTCACGGCGGGGGAGGCGGCTGCTGCGGCCGATCCCTGGGGGACGGAGGTGCGTGAGCCCGACGTGCGCCGGCACCCACGGCTCCCCTCGCCACGGGGGAGCACAGCGGGGACGGCGGCGCGAACCGGGAGGAAGCACAAACCGCATCGCAGGGGTGTGCGAGGCATTCGTGGAAGATAAAAAATAAAAAAAATAAAATAAAAATAAAAACCACCGCCGTGCGCAACGAAGTTCCCAACACCCTGGGAACTTCCCACTGAAAGGCGACGCGCCAATCTGTTCAAGTTCGTCTCCGTCCAAGACGCACCGACGTGAAAGGAACTGAGGTGGGGCAAGAGGAGAGGTCCTCAACTTTTAAAAGGAAACACGCGACAGGGCCGGGCTCCGTCTGACGGGAGGCCGGCACGCAAAGGCAGAGAGGGAGGGAGAGGGGAGAGGGCGGGGGAAGAATAAAAGGGTGTGGACCGGACCGAGCAGAACATCATGAAACTTGAAGATATTTTCAGGAAAGGAAGCTAAGACTTGGGTGTAAATACGGAGAACAAAGATGGAGGGCGGGACGAGAAGGGAAAAGCAGGGACGTCCGCCTCCGAGGGAGCGACGGGAGCCGCTTCACTTGACTGACCTGCGTCTGGTGCTTGGGAGTGCAGGGAACGGGCTGATCCTGGTGGAGTCAAAAACAAACCCCAACCATGTAGGACCTATGTGACTGGAGGCGGCGCGGCTGCTCCGCCGGCCAGCGGACTGAGAGGATCACGCGTGACGCCAACGTCTAAGCTGTATATTATGGGAGATGCTTGACGCTCTTCCGTTGCGGCGAATTCACGTCGCCGCGTATATTTACATAGTTAGGGATTCAATGTGGGGTCCAGAATTGTTCTTTATGTATCGGTTATGCTCATCGTGATTGCAGATGTCAACATCTTTGGGTCAAACTAATAACAATAATAAAATTGGGTCCTGAATTTCTGCGGATATGTTAAAAAGTCCGCTGGCCGACAGAAGAGTCCTGCATCGCCAAAGTCCTCCCCTGTGCAAACACACCAAAACACAACTACGTGCGCAGCTAGAGCAGCCTTCTGAACCACCGTCCATCTTGAAAAAATAAAAATAAAAATCACCAAATGTGAACCCAGATCCGATACAATAAACCAACCGTCTTCGAAAAAGTGGAAAACAGCAAAAATATTCAACGATGGAGGTGATAAAAACACACCTGTGGAGTGGATCGATCACACACACACACACACACACACACACACACACACACACACACACACACACACACACACACACACACACACACACACACACACACACACACACACACACACACACACACACTTTGGGTTTGTTGTTTTACAGGCTCAAATGAAGAGGGGAGAATGTGTTCCACTCTCTGGGACGACCTCCTGGACCTGGGCGTTACGTGTCGGATCAGAACCTCTTCCTCAACCGCCTCAAACACACACACACAGAAAAAACACACACACACACACAGAGAAAAAACACACACACACACCATTTTCCACTAGTCAGTAATTTTCTAAATTCACTGCAGAGATTTTTTTTTTTTAAAGCTCAATATTATTTTAAACATCAATTTGTTTTCCTCCCCTTATGCGAGGGATTTTATCACTGTCACCGTGTTGACTGATTGTTAGAAGGCTGTTTTTTTTTTTTTTCCTTTCCCCACCCCCCCCTTCAAAATTCCACCGGCGCTCACGTGGAGCGTGTACACACTCCCAGCGCTCACGAGTGTGACAATCAAGTGCGAGCGCACAGGGCACCGAGGCAGGGGACACACGCAGATGCGCGCGTGGGGGGAAACAAGGACGACAATCCTCAAACTCCTTTGACTCCCCCCAGAAGGCTCTGCTCAACAGGTACGTGCACATCCCTCCAACAGCAGGGGGCGCACCTCCCATTCACACGGTCAGAGGGAAACTAACGAACACATTTGTGGCTAAACTATTTACCCGGGGAAGCACCTTGTGGTCGTGTCACAAAGAAAGTGATGTCTTCCCAAAATGACAAACAGCTTGTTGGTACCAATCTCTATTGGGACGCGATCCGATAAAACCAGAAGAACAGTCAAAACTTGATTATTTTTCCCGCGCCGTGCAAAAGGTTTTTTTCATACAAGCGGAATAACAGGAATAGTTATATGGACTGAGAAGTATTGCCAACACCCCAAAAAACAAAAAAAAAAAAAGAGGAAGAAGACAGTGTGGCGTGGTATGAAACGGGGGGCGTGGAGAGTGTGTGTGTGTGTGTGTGTGTGTGTGTGTGTGTGTGTGTGTGTTGGGGGAAGGGGGCCGGACAAGACGGAGAAAGCCGAGCAGAAAAAAGGGAGAGTGGGAAGGAGTCGGAATCCAGCTCCAAAACACACACATTAAAAAAAAAAAAACCACCGCCGCCGAGACCTAATCCCCATCATGTGCTTTGAGTCGGAGCGGGGGCGTCACTCTGAGCCGGGTGTGACACGTCCACGGCCAATCAAAAGAAACTTCCAGCCCTCGTGTCGGTTGGGGTGGGGTGGGGGAGTTAATAGACACCAGCTGGCTGGAGTCCCACGGTATCGGATCCTCCTACAAGTTGAACCGCTCGATCCCCACCACAGCGGCGGCGGCGTTTGAATTTGAGGGGAAAAAAACAAACAAAAAAAAAAAAAAACATCTAATCTCGTCGCTGTAGGAGAGTTGCCCAAACAAATGGAGACCTTGAACTTCGCGTGACCTTCAATACAAGGTCGTCCTGGTGACCGTATGAACACTACCGGCGTAAAAACGGATCAATACGAGAGACAAAACGTAATCCAACATCATTAATAGTTTACGCACTTTCTGATCTGGTATATTTGGCTGAAAAACTCTGTGAGGATTTCTGTTTAAAGGTGCCAGTGTAGTCAGGACTAACGGGAACTTGGAGTCAAAACACACCTTCTGCGGGATTTTGTTTAAATAAAAAGGCCAATATTCTATACTCTGTATAATCTCTGCATCCCACCTATCGCCGGCACTAGGTAGGAAACGGCCATTCAATGTATTTGCATATACTTCTGATATACTGGTCGCATTGTTGGTGGCGGGGTCCGCCCTTTTTCGCCCCGGCAGGAATGAATTGATCGGGGACACACGGGAATGAACTGCAGCTGCGGGGAATCCGTCAAACCAGTGCAGCTACTTGGAAGCAAATTCTGCGACTTTGATGGTAACGCACCCAACACAGGCCGTCTCCCACCTTGAAAGCAAACAAACGGGAAAAAAAGTCCACGTCTGCAAGCCTCCGGTGTGGATTATCCACCCGTCTGCACGCATCCGTCTGTCTGGCAGGAACCCATCCCAGACGTCACATGGTTGGGTCCATCATCAACAACACACTTTGTATGTAGAGTGATTATTAAAAAAAAAATAAAATAAAATAAAAAACATTTCGGGAAATTCGAGCAGTAACTTTACAGGGGCCTGACCTGGTTGTGCTGGCTGCTCCGTATCCGGGTGGTGACGGGGATCTTCCCTCTGCTCCTCACCAGCCTCTCTACCACCGGGATGGGCTCCGGGACGGGCTCCGGGACGGGCTCCGGGACGGGCTCCGGCTCCGGCTCAGCCGCCGGCTCCGGAGCTGGAGTCTCCTCTGCGAATAGGACGTGCAATCAACTCTGCATCACTCAGTCAGGCCTCAGTGAATATCATCCCCGGGATGAAGCGACGGTGAACCAAAGAATCATTAGTTTGCAATTATACACATATTTAGGGGATTCTGACAGCCGTGCCACTGAGCCAAGAATAACGTTGCTTCCCATCATCGGAAAGGGCGACATCCGAATACTGAATATATTGCTCCAAAGTTGAAGCCTTGTTCCTTTATCGAGGCATCATTTGTGAATAGGCATGAACACATATCAATATACACATATCAATTTCATCACACCGCCCCATAGCATTCTTATTTAATCAGAGGAAATTATCCATTTCCAGTGACAGTACAGCAACAGAGAAACGCCACCGATGCACATAAAAACAAAGTCACCCAACCAGGTCACAGTAATACATAGAAAGCAACGTGGCGGCAACGCGGTGGATACAGCGCTGAAGTAACAGTGAGCACAAGGCGGTGATTACAGCGTTAATCCCTACAAGGTAATCACGCAACAAAGGAATGCACGGCCAGCACAACACCAACACGCACACTGGCGCCCGTCGCGCAACCAGACGGGCGACAGGTCGCAGCAGAGCCTGCGTCGGCGGCGACGGGACAACCGGGGAGGGATCCGCCTTTTGGAGTGGAGGTGGCGTGTTCACAATGATAAAAGATTTTAGATTGGATTTAAGAACCACGGTTGTGGCGCTCACCTTCCTCCTTGTCGCTGTAGTGGTCCGAGTCTGCATTTCCGTTGTGGTTGACCTCCACTTCCGCCAGCACCGCCTGGGCCACCAGAGACTGCGGGGGGCCCTGGTCCACCAGCTTCTGCAGCTTCTTCTCATAGACGCTGCGGGTGGAGGCTGGGGGTCGACAGAGTTGTGTTCAAATAAACCGTACCAATGTCATCGCAGTGAGAATTCTACATATTTCACAAGGTTGGTGTGTTTTTTTTTTAAGCCGTGAAATCCAATTGCACAAACATTTACTGTGATTTCGGTGGGCCCCCAGCTATGACAGTTCCCCACACGTCTCCAGACACCAACATTGCGTACCGACCCTCCACCAGGTCAACGCCACAAGCAGATTGCGTCACCCGAGTGACACACCACTCCACGAGTGTGAAGCGTCTTGGTGCGTCTTCATGGACGCTCTACAGTGGATCTATAGCAGATCCACTTCATGGCTCAAAGTCTTTGGGTGTTTTTTTGTTTTGAAGTGCATCTTCCTCGGTCGGGCACAAAGGAAGGTGGAGTACAACTCCGGTGTTACCGCGTGGACTCACCCACAATAGGGCCCGCGCTGACGCCGTACTTGAGGAGCTCGTCCTTCAGGCCGTCATCGGTCAGCTCAGACACGTCCAGGTCCTCTGGAGGGGCCTTATCTGTTTTCCTGGTGGCTTTCTGTGTGGGGGGGGACACACGGAACGGGTCAGCCTGACCGGGACTGTAGGGGTCAAACTGTATAACGGAACAAGGCAGCGGACAAAATGATTACATGGTCCCCCGATGGCAATTATTGGAGAGATAAGAGATCAATGTTTTTGTAAAATCGTTAAATTCCAGAACCATACGTTTCCCTTCTGATTTAAGGGGAATTTCGGACCAATGTTAAGAAATGTCATAAATAGAATGGGAATAGGTGCATTCCCACAAGTTGGGTTGAGGCAAATTTAAAATTCTACCAGAATTATCATTTACCAATGTTCAATGCCAACGAAGGGCTATTCTGAAATAGGTAGATGCATATTACATATTTTACGCCATTTATAGTGGGATAAATTGAACAATAAAAACATAGTATAAAACTAATTCTTGCAATTATTTGCACAGCAGGGTGCCAGGTACCAGAGAGTTAAATGCAAAACTCGAAAAAACTTTTAAAAAAGTCAAATTTAAACAACTTTGACAAATCGTCTCAAGTACTGATCGGTTCAAAGGTAGACTTGGTTTTGTAACATCATGTTGACGGACACCATTTTGACAAAAAGAGACCCGATTTGAAACGCGAAACATTTTGATTTCAAAGTTTGTTGAAATTAAGGACCTTATAAATCAAAACCTTAGACATTTTTTGACCACTTTCCAGGACCGGCAGAGCCAGACACCCAGTCAAGATTTAAAACATGATAATGACATCCCGGGGACACACCTTGATGATGTAGCGACCGCTTTAAATTAAAAAAAAAAAAAAAAAAAAGACAGTGTAGTATTTGTTCTGAGGCTTGATAAAAGACGGCCATCAACTTAAACCCCCGTGAGTCGAGGCAAAATATTTAAAATGTTCCCATAAGCAGCGCATTCCGGCTGTCTGCTGGACTTGAAGCCTTCATTACCAACTCATTTTCAGCCGGTTGGTTTGCGCCACCAACAGCTCTTTTGAAATGCTGAGGCTGCCTGAATGAGGTCGGCCAGCGAAAGGAGGCAAAAATGAAGAGGCCGTCATCAGCGTGACCCGCCCCCCACTTCCCATTTTAGTCGCTCTAGTTCAACGTGATCTAGAAAATCAAAATGATAAACTTTGAAACAAGGGCTGCAATTCCAAAAAACCTCATTCTTCATGGATTGCGCTCGTAATGAACAACAAACATTTCCCTGTTAAATGCTGCGTTGCTCATGAACGCAGCATTCTTTAATAAAAAATAAATAAAAATAAGGAAATACTTCTAATCAGCAGGAACACGAACAGCTCGACCTATGGAAGCCCAAAATGGCCAGATTTCGGCCAACCAACACAGGCGCTTTGCCCGAGCGCACGTGTACAGGGTCCTAAAACGCTGTGAAAGCAAGTTGTGATACGTTGCATTTTGGATAAATAACGCTCGGTTTCAACTACTAACAAGCAACAAACGCACTGCGGCCAAGGACAAAAACACAGCGAGTGGCATTGCGCCCTGAGGTCCGCGCCGCCGAGCGTTTGACCGCCAGCTACTCTTTTTGTGAGCCTCAGCAGTGTTCATTCATTTCTATGAGAGAGCAGTGTTTACACAACTGTCGGCGGCCCCGGCGTCACACAACGAACCTGTTCACCGGGTCGCTTGTGTCGCAGGCGGACGCACTGGCGTCGCAGTCGCCGGGTGAAACAGGCCTCAATGGCAGACTTGAGGGGTCGGAACCAAGTCGGGGGAAAAGCTAGCGTCTCGCACGACATACAAGTATGTTGAAGCGCACGCGAGATGTGCATCACTGCACGTCTATCTTTATCCCTTAAATGGGAGCCATTTGCCTGAGGAACACGACACTTTTGTTTCTGCTCGGACAGGGGGAGAAAATCAAAAACACGCCGCAGGTCTCATGAAACCAGTAAAAAAAAAAAACTACGAAATAAATCGATACATTCACAGAGGATGTGAAATAATTCATTTCAATATTAAAATACACAATGCCCTACTATATGGCCCGCTAGGTTGTTTAACCATTATATTATTTTGGTGTTGTTTTCTGTGCTTTTCTTCTCAAAACATCTATTACCGGAACACCGTAACGAATGTCATAGTTAAAAACAACTAAACCAATGTAGTAGACGTGGTGTAATTATTTCACATTCTCTAAATATTGTAATGATTCATCTGGGACATGTTTTGACGGCGCTCTCGTGAGAAGGCCCCACGGCGCTCACGACTCCGTCACAGAGAGTAAACAACCGGGCGTGCTCACCCCCTCGCAGAGCAGCCGCCAGGAAATTACACCGCGTTTGAAGCGGCGGCCGCCTGCAGACGGGGCTGTGCGGCGCGGAGCCCAAAAGACGCTCGTCCACTACTGAGAAGAAGAAGAAGAAACAGTCTTTATTTGTCACACAACACACACACACACACACACAACACACAACACACACACACACGCTTTTGATGGTGGCCGGTGAAATGGTTCCTCTGCATTTAACCATCCTGGCTTGTCCTTCCTCCAGGGCCACAGCCAGGACCAGCATACGTGGACGCGCCCGGGGACCAGGTGATAAGTGTCCATCGCTGGTCAGACCATGATGGGTGCATGTTTTTGAGGGGGGTCCTTACTGACGTGAGGTGGAGGAAACCCCATGTGAGCACGGGGAGAACATGCAAACTCCACACAGAAAGGCTCCTATTTGGGAGATAACTGCGTCTGGGCGGCGTCTGGCAGGGAACGTATGGGAGGAAAGTGCGTCGCGTCTTTGCGTTGAGTGGCACTTGCCTCACAGCAAGAAGGTCCTGAGTTTGATTCTCGCCCGGGGCGCTGTTGGCACCGTGCTCCAGCGGGTTATCTCCCAAATAGGAGCCTGTGTGGAGTTTGCATGTTCTCCCCGTGCTCACATGGGGTTTCCTCCACCTCACGTCAGTAAGGACCCCCCTCAAAAACATGCACACATCATGGTCTGACCAGCGATGGACACTCGTCCCCGGACGCGTCCACGAATGCTGCCCACTGCTCCTGGCTGCCTGGAAGGACAAGCCAGGATGGGTTAAATGCAGAGGCCAAATTTCACCAGCCACCTCCCAAAGCATGTGTGTGCATGTGTTGTAGCGCGACGTGTTGCGTGACAATCAAAGATTCTTCTTCTTCTGAGGCAGAAACGTGCGGTAAACAGCTGAATATGTGATCTGAGCAAATGCCGGTGGAGCGAGCGCAAAGACACGGCATTCCCACATTCTCTGGCCAACACAAACGGCAACAAAGCTTTATCGGCACGCGGTGCCAGCTTTATCGGCGCGCCATAACCGACACTGTTCGCTCTGCTTCCCTAAATACACCCCCCCCCCCAACTCCGAGCCGTACGCGGGACGGAGAGTCTGAAAGGAGAAGCAGATGGACGGCAGCCTCCACTTCCTGTGCTCCCAGCTCACACTGGGCCCTCGTGAGGTTCAGTCTGGACACCAGCCAGGCCGTTGCATAATCACAGCATTCCAAGACGGGAACGAAAGCTGGAAAAGCGCGGGGGGGGGGGGGGGGGGGGGGATCTCTCACTATCCCGAAAGCCGCACCCATGGTCTCAAAAAGGGCATAACTGGAGCTTGACTTCATGACTGGGCCCTGCGCCAACTTCACGTCAATTCAATTATCAAACAAGCGAGCGGGCCGGTGCTGTTGAACAATATGGATGGAATTATGTTCACAAGGGCCTGTTTCACCACATGCCCTCGTACAAATTCGTGCCGTGACTGCATGGAATCGTTCACGGCTACAACTGACTGGGAGCGTCGCCTGGGTGAGGTAAACAGAGCGGGCCCCGCCCCGCCGCTTAATTTTTTTGGGGGGGGGGGGGGGGGGGGGGTTGAATGGGAACGACGACCCGTTCTCTGCAGGAGCGATGACTTGTGTGGTTAACCACAACATGCTGTCGGGACTTGGCACCAGTGCACTGCTTTTGGGGCATCCTCCACAACCGCTGAGTTCTAAACACCGACCACACCAAATTTCACAGCACCTTGAGACTTGGCAGAAACCAAAATAAAAAAAATAAAAATCTTAACATGGATGAAGGAGCAGAAAGCTCCAGGATTTGGAAGAACCATAGTCATTTCAAGTTCTCCACTTTTTAACCATATTTTCCAGAGTTACAGTTTGTCCGTGAGCGCTCTAGAGGTTATCGTCCTACCATACTGAGCGCCCCTGGCGCTGCCGTTCATTTTCCAAAAGGTGAGAACTTGCACTGGCGAGGCTCCCCGGGCGTAGCCCTCGCAGAAAAACAGGCGGGAATTTACTTTCACAGCAATCGCTCCATTACCATACTAAACCATATCTCTCCTGCTTTCCAAATGGATGAGCCATGTAGGAAATCCCCCCCCCAAAAAAAGGGAGAGTCAAGCTCAAGCATGACATTCATACGTCTATTTATTTGTCTTGAATTAGGGTAGGGACAATTTTAGAAAAAGTTGACATCGGTGTGGTCTTCACAACGGTGAACTACCTACGCCTCGCATCCTGCATGTACGAGTGCTTTTGAACAACTCTCAAGATGAATCGCTGCGTGAACCGCATTTAGATAAATAAATAAAATAAATAAATGGTCAGCCAGCATCCAAAGCGTTCACTGAGCACCACTGCACATACAGATCCTCCCTGGAAGCAGCCAGAGGTCAACGTTACACTGCTACGGTCCTTCAGCATGAAGGGAGATAGACAGACTTTTAGGCCTGAACTTTAGAGCTTCTCTGACTGGAGGGGGTGGAAGCCTGTTCACTATGTGAAGAATGCAAAAAATGCAGGTTTGTGTTGAGTGACCAAGTGTCTTTATCAGAAGAGGCCTGTGATCAAGGAGACGTGGTTGGGTATCTGGTTTCACACACACAAAACAACCCCCCCAAAAAACAGACACACACCAGAGTACCATTCAATACAAATTATATGTGTGAGTTGTGTCCACCCCCCCCACACACAGTCTGAGCACACATTCCTATTCCCCAGAAAGTATTTCCTCAATAAAAGGAGACCCAACCCTGTAGGATAACAGCGACGACCGCACCGGAATGTCAACCTGGTCGTCTCCACAACGATGAACCTGCACCGCACACCACAGAAAGGGACCCGGTTTCAGACAGTTTTTGCAGATGCCTTTTCACGAAACCTCTAGCAGAAAGAACTGAGATATATCCCAGAAGCTGCTTCTTGTTGTTGTCCAAGCCGCTTGTCCTTAATTCTTCAGGTCTGTGCCCAGCTCAAAGATGCAGGGGACACAAAAGGACAAAGGGATCTGGTGCTTGATAGTCCTGGACTTCAATTGAATTTTCATCCATCTATTTATCGGCCTGTATTATTATTTTTTGTGCCAATACCATTAATTATCATTCTAATTTTATGACTATGAAAACTGATCTGCTACTACACACAGGCTGGTTGTGGTCGCTTTAATGTCTGATACTGATATGAAGACTTGTTTTGTATTTGATCGTTTATGCATGAAATCCACCAGTACCCAGTGATGCTCCTTTAAACCCCCTTTCCTGGTCAGCACAAAGCTTTCATCTATTGTCATTTTCTCCCCAGGTTTTATTTATTTACAGTCATGGATTGGCCTCAGATACATCAGACATCCATCTGGATGCTTGCATGAACTTCTACTGCAGAAAAAAACAAAACACAACAAAAACTTGTTCTTGAAGTTGTTTGTTAAACCTGTAGAGAAACCAGCTCCGCTCAAGTCGTTGCCTGAAGATATTGACAGATTTATCATCTAAGCGATCAACAGTACAATGGAAGCCATCGCCCCCTCACACTTAAACAATTCTAGCGAGGTTACAAAACCCAAACTTAAAAAATAAAGAAATAAAATCGTAATAATGGAATTCACAAATAAAGGGCACTGTACAAAACCCAAGGGCAGAAGGAAACAAATCTGAAAATCAATGTATGTATAAGTCCTGTGCAAACCATCATGGCTCCTGAAAATCACAGATGAAGGTCCACACCCTCCACCTACAACAAGCCAATGGCAGCCGCTGAGAAACCCTAAGTTGGCATTTCCTTATCATGTAAAGTAGTTTTGAAGTTTCAAGCTTTATCAGTAACCCTGTAGGGGGGGTGGGGGGTGACACACCCAGCTCACAGAAGTGATGGAATTATTTCACCTGTGACACCAAATCAAATCACTCAATCTAAGGTACCCCCCCCCCCCAACCCCACGGGGGATGGTGAATTGATCAGATAACGTGGAGACATGAATTAAACCATGACGCGGATGCGCCGAAAACCGAGATGCTGGTGGCGGTTCGCCGACCCCAGACGTTTTATCAACCGGCTGAAAAACCTAATAAAGACCAGTTCTGCCGGGTCATCGGAAACCACGCCGCGGCTATTGACACAGTCTGACGTTGGGTGTTATTCCCAGGGGAAGGAGGGGCGTCGCCCAAATGCCCTGTAATTCCCAGATAAAATGGCTGTAAAAGGACCAAACAAACTTGTGTGCAACGAGCGTGTGCAATCCCAGGAAGCAGGTGTGTTTGTTGGTTGTAACTCCAAGAAAAGTTCAAACAAAGAGACCGCAATGAAAAGTGATCACAAATGAAAATCGACGAGTGAAAATTTGACCTACTTAGTTCAGGGCTGATAAGCAACAGATGAGCGGCGCTCACCCGTTGTTAAAATATTAATAAACTGATAATCATACTGACAATAAAACTTCCCTCTGGTGTAGCTGCGTGCCCGCGCGCCAGGAAGTAAAACTTCTGACGGGTCCTGGAAAGTTGCCAGACTTCTTGCGTCACGCTCAGAGCTGCAGCTTGTACGGACTTTAAAATATGCACCCACCTAAGAGCGGGAGTTACCATACACAGACCATAGGGCCGGCGGCGAGAACTGTTAGGTAAGGAGAGCCCAAAATACCCACAAAATAAAGACTACGATTTACTACTATCTGACCAAAGGAGATTGGTCAGAAGATCAAAGCAACATAAATACACGTAAATGTCATCCGTGTTTCTTAAAATCCGTTCCTTTCACCCCTCCATCACCATTCAAAGAGAGGCGTATACCCTGACTGAACACCTTATTAGGGGACTCTATACCAACACTGGGCGTGGCCTCCCTTTCCCCTCAAAAACGGCCCCAATTCTTGCCGTGGATTCCGCAGGGCGATGGAAACATTCCTTTGAGGTTCGGCTCCACGCTGACGTGACGGCGTCAACGCAGCTCCGGTGGATTTGCCGAAATCTCCCGCTGCGGCACATCCCAGAGGCGCCGTGTCGGATTCAGATCCGGCGACTGGGAGGGAAGCTGAACAGCCACTCAACTCGTCGCCACGTCCGCGAAACCGGTTTTGAGGCGACTTTTGCTTTGTGACTCGGTGCATCATCATGCTGGAAGGAGCCGTTACCGGGTGGTAGATGATGGTCATGATGGGATGCACACGGCCAGCAAAAATACTCAAATACGCTGTGGCACTCAAGACACGATTGACTGGCATTAACGGGCTCAAACTGTGCCAAGAAAACAGGCCCCTGCCCGCTGCAGCCGCAGCCTCCATTACATTACATTTAGCAGACGCTTTTATCCAAAGCGACTTACAATTGTTCAAACACCGACAGACGCAGCCATCAGGAGCAATTAGGGGTTAAGTGTCTTGCTCAAGGACACTACAGCATGCTAGCAGGAGGAGCCTGGGATCCAACCAGCAACCTTTAGATCACTAGACCACCAGCTCTACCGCCTGAGCTACCATCCCGTTCTTGGACTTCCCCTGTTCATCCCATCCAGTTCTTGGACGACAGTAGTGGAACCCGACGCGGTCCTGCAGTTGTAGTCCATCCGCCTCGAGGTTCCACGTGTTGTACATTTTGGGAGGTTTTTTTCCGCCGACCACATTGTACAGAGTGGTCACCTGAGTGACCGCAGCCTTCCCGTCAGCT
The DNA here is from genome assembly GCF_960531495.2 of Zeus faber. Taxonomy (NCBI): domain Eukaryota; kingdom Metazoa; phylum Chordata; class Actinopteri; order Zeiformes; family Zeidae; genus Zeus; species Zeus faber. The sequence goes on from NC_137208.1 coordinate 4,271,719, forward strand.
TCAACTGATCCGGCCGTTCCCCGGTGACCTCTCATCGATGAGGCGTTTCCTTCCGCAGAACACTCGCTCACCGGCGGGTTTTTTTTGTCGCGTTGTTCTGTGTAAACTCTAGAGACTGTTGTGCGTGAAAATCCCAGGAGTTCAGCAGCTACAGAAAAACTCAAACCAGCCCGTCTGGCACCAACCATCATGCTGCCTTGGAAAACACTGAACGCTGCTGACCCATATCTGCATGATTTTGAGCATTTCACTGCTGCCCCAGCTTGGCTGATAGATAGTTGCATGAATAAGTAGGTTTACAGGTGTTCCTAATGAAATGTTCAGTGTTTGTAGATTGAGTTTCACCCCAGGAGGAAAATCACAACAAATATAATAATGATAATAATAGTAGTTTCACACCAGGAGGAAAAATCATGATCATATTGATAGAAATAATAGTTTCATCTCAGGAGGAAAATCATAAAATAATAACGTAATAATAATTTACCCCAGGAGGAAAAATTATGATCATAATAGTTCTACGCCAGGGGGAAAATCACAACGAATATAATAATGATAATAATAGTAGTTTCACACCAGGAGGAAAAATCATGATCATATTGATAGAAATAATAGTTTCATCTCAGGAGGAAAATCATAAAATAATAATAAAATAATAACGTAATAGTAATTTACCCCCGGAGGAAAAATCATGATAATAATAATAGTTTTACGCCAGGGGGAAAAATTATAAATTAACAACATAATAATAATAATAAGCTTCACCCAGGAGGAAAATCATACAAAATATAATAATGATTATAATAATTTCACCCCTGTAGGAAACAAAATCATAAGAAATACAATCGTAAAAATATAGCACCACCACGATAACAGCTTTATGGAGGAATTCAAACCCGGTGCAAGCCCTGACCGGGACACAAAGACCCATTCACAGACAGAGGTGTGTGTGTGTGTGTGTGTGTGTGTGTGTGTGTGTGTGTGTGTGTAATCAATTCAAATTTAATAAAAACAAAAAATATAAATAAACAGACAGACAGTCAAACCTCCGTCTTCCCATAAGCAACAAAACAAAAAAATAAATAAACAAGAAACCAGGAGCTCCTCGGCGGGCACTCACCCTGCCGGAGGAGCGGCTCCTGCCGGACACCACGGGCGGCGGGAGCTCCTCGTCGCTGGAGAAGGCGTCCAGCGTGGCGGCGGCGGTCCGTCGGTTCTGCGCGGTCAGCTTCTGGAGGTACAGCTGCACGTACACGTCCTTGGTCGGGTTGCCGCTCGGGAGCTCCACGTCGTGGGCCAGGAGCACGTTCTTTAGCCGCTCTTTGGTGAGCACCGAGGGGTCTTCGAGGTACTCCGGCATGGCGGGCGGGCGGCGGCGGGATGGTGGCGGTGGCGGCGGCGGGGAGCGGAGGAACCGAGCCGCCTCGGGAACAACACGTCGGTCGGTCGGCGTGTAGTTGTGCTGTTGTTTCTGCTGTAACGGGCCCGTGGCGGCGGGGAGCAAATGGCCGAACCCACAGCGCCTCTCGTCGGATCGCGGCCGCAAAGCAAACGCTCCGAGGCGGGGCTGGAGCGAGTCCGGGGGTCGCCCTGCTCCGCGCGGGGCCGTTCACGCCGCGTGGCTCCGCTTCCCTCCGCGGGTTTCTCCGCTCGGGGCGGAAATTAAACCGACTGAGTGGAATGAAACCGTTACAGCGTAGCGTGCCGTGCCGATCCGATCTGGTCCGATCCGATCCTTCCTCCTGCTTTTTGAGCGGCGGCTCCGCCCCCTCGACCGGTGTCGTAAAATAGCCCGGGCGAGACGCGAGGACGATCCGTTTGTGGTGAACTCTACAAATGACTCGGGGGGGGGCGGGGCTAACCCTGAGAGGGAGCGGGTCCCCGATCACAATCCCCTCCGTCGACATATGACGGGGATTTGTTCTGGCTCTATGCATCTGTATTTACATAGATATTATTTGCTTCAAGCTGACCTGTACGAAAAAATGGAGGATGAAAATGGTAATGAGATAAAAATGGAATAGAAAATGTAAGTGAAAATAACAACAAATACAAATACAATTATAATAAATATATATAAATTGCCCAAAAATAAATACAACACAGAAATAGTAAGATATATAAAGATATACGAATATACAACATGCAATACTATGTACAGGATATTAAATACAATTAAAGCCTGAGGAAAACACGGCACTTGGCCATAATTGACATTGAATGTGACTGGTTTATACTTTCAAATTCCCGCTGTGATAATTAATGAATCATTTTGGTCCAAGCGTTCGGAATTGTTGTCGCTCACACTGCATTTGTCTGTCAAAATAAATCACTTGAGGGAATAAGGCTAAAATATTTCTGAGGATCCGCAGCCGGCGTTCCTCCCGCTTACATCAAATCTCCAGACGGAATTCCGTTGATTCTGGTGAGAATTCAACCGAAGCAAAAGCAGCCGAATCTTTGTTGCCGAGTGACTCACCGAGAAGCGAATCTCAGAGAGAGGGACGAGTCAAACCTTTTCGCCACTGTCGTAAAACGAGACGCGGCCGCTCGGCCCAGCGCCACGGCGGGGGCGTGGCCAACCCCGGAACGCGGAGCTCTGATTGGACCGACGCCGCTGGAACGTCACTCCCCATTGGTGGAGGGCGCGACGGAAAATTGGGCGCGCGGGGCGGTTGGAAGTAACTGATCAGTTACTTTTATTCATGTACTTCTTTGCAACCCCCGCAAGTATCTGTACTAGTATTTTATTATAGTGTATTCAGTTTTAGAGACTTGTCTATAGAGTCTTTACATTTTCAAGACGCATTCATGTTAATTTAGTGTAAAAAAAAACCCTATTGTTTTTATTATTTTAAATTACTATGACGAAGTCAACAACAGTCTTTTATTGTAAGTTATAATCAAGAATTGCCCGAGCACCATATGCAGGAAAATAAAGTACAGCATATATTATGGTCTGTTAAATCAGGTCAGTGGATATGATAAAAGCTTGACGTTGAAAAACATTTTTTTTTTTTTAAATTGAACTAAAATGTCCCTGTGGGAATATGAAACTGCCCCAAACGCACCTCACTCGGGCTACGCTGTTGTTCTGACTGTGCGGCGGGCTCATTACATATTTCTCAGAACATCTTTGGGGAGAAAGAAGGAAATCAAAAGTGCTTCTTTCTGAGTCTGGGTATTTCAGGACCCGACGTGCCGAAAATGCACACTTTACAAATTAAAAACACACCAAGCCACTGCAGATACCGTTCGCCAATTTACACACAGCCGCCATTAAAATGATCATAAACCATTGATTTATGAATAAAAAATAAAAAATACCACAATCAATGTGTGCTTTGCACATTACATGGAAATAAAACAGTAATGTATTTGTTTATTAAGTCACTGGACAAAGAACAGTAAAACAGAAGAGAAAACCTGCAGACATGTCGTTCCTTTTCACTTTTCGTAACAAGAAACCTCTCATCACTGAGGCAGACGAGACTCGAAACCATGCAACTGAAGAAAAATACTCAAATAACACGTTCATAAATGAAATCACTCCAATTTCATATCCCCTGTCCTCGTGTGCTGCTCAAGCTGAAAACCATGTCTATTCTCACGTCAATAAAATTAACTTAGAAAAAAAACAAAAAAAACAAAACAAACAAAAACAAAACAAAAAAAAAAAAAAAAAAAAAAAAAAAAAAAAGTGGTCCAGATTATTATGGGACCTGGCCGTTTTTTTTTTTCCGTTTTTTTTTTTAAATGGTTGGGTGGGGTTGGGGGAGGTGGGTGGTTGGCGGTGAGATGCAAGCTCAGACAGACAGACAGACAGCTGTACTGGGTCATGGAGAAAGCAGGCAGCGCTGACACAGGGACCCTTCACAGGTCGATCACCCCCCCCCCCCTCCCCCGGAGCTCGACACCACCTGAAAGACTGTTTCTAAGTGTGTGTGTGTGTGTGTGTGTGTGTGTGTGTGTGTGTGTGTGCGTGAGTGTTCAACACTGTCTTGTTATCTGTTTCAATACATGCCTGTTTGTGTGTGTATCAGACGCCATTACTGCCCCAAGACCTACAGAGTATGTTGTGTTCATCTTGATAAACAGTATATCACTTCTTTAATGTGTGTGTGTGTGTGTGTGTGTGTGTGTGTGTGTGGGGGACAGTCCCTATGCCTGCATCCAGATCGGTTCCCGGTGGAGATGAGTGGAACCATCTCTGCTCCTCGCTGGGGAGTGAGGCCGAAGACAGCGGAGTGCCCTCCCCTTCCTCCTCCATCACCCCGTGTCCTCACGATGTTCGCTCCTCCGCCCTTGCTCTCCCCCTTTCGCCCTCGCACGCCGTTTCGCCTCAGGCCTTGATCTCGGGAGGTGCGGTGTACAGCGGCTCAGAGTTCTCTGAGACCAGGTCCTCTGGTGAAAGGAAAACAAAGGTCAGGAAAACAAAGGTCACGAGGCAAAGTATGTGCATCGTACCCGACATCCACAGAAGAAAACCAAGCTCAACACCTGAACCCCGACCTACGAAGTAAGTACCGACATGGAGAGCCTGAAGCCCGACTCCATGTGGGTCACAGGTTTGCGGACACAGATGAGGCCTCATCTTAACACACAAAAAAAAAAAATCGCACTTTTAATCTGGACGAGCTGAACTGGCCTTTTTCCTCAGTCATGGTTTGAAGTACTCTCGTACTCGCCCCCGTCGTGGTTTTAAAGAATCTGATTTCCAGAAGGAAGATGAGATTTAACCTTGGGATTAATGGGCGTGGCCTCCAGGTCGACCAGGTTGATCTGGACTAAGAGCATCACCAAGACCAGACAGAAGGAGCTGCCCAGTCCCTCATCGCCTCGGTCTAGGACTTCCTGGCCTCGGACTAATTCACCTTCAATGAAGCGACGTCTCAGGGAGGCAATTTTTAAATTCTGGATTTAATAAAGTTGAATTATCTTTGTCCCGATTTGGATTCAGCCCCGCCTGCGAAGCCGCCCCACAAACTTTGAATCGAATTATGACTCTTTCCAAGTTATTCAAGATCACCAGAGCATTGTATCTGGTTTTCAGAAACAATACAAACGGCCGTTTCAATATTTCGGTAAAAAGGTTGAAGGACCACACCGGTGACACTTTAAAAAATATTTTTAAAAATACACCGTCACGGTCATGGTCAGCGGCACCAGGGGAATACTCCCTGGAAGGTTTCTCACCATATCCTTCAAATTTTCTATCCCCCGAAAATAGCGACGACATAAACAATCTAAAAACGAGAGCTTCCACCAGGAGAGGGGCAAATCCCACCGGTATAAAGTTCTATTACATCTATTAGGGATTTCACCACCAACGAGTGCACCGTATCGATGGCATCCCACCAGTTACCGCCTGACTCCCAAAACCATCCATCGACCCAGCCATCACCCGACCCTCCCCTTTTTCCACACACTTCCAGCTCCGCGCAAGGAACCCAGTCGCGGGCAGCTTGGCAAAACAAGAGAAAGGGGACGAGCGGCGTGTCGGCGTTACCGGGGAGGACACACTTCCACAGGCCGTAGGTCTTCCCCACGGCGGTCTGCCACAGCCGGAGCGTGCCGTCCTCAGAGCCGCTGGCGTAGAGCTCCCCGTCCGGGCTGAAGCGCACGCAGTGGACCGGCCCAAAGTGGCCCTTGTACGACTCTGGAGAAAGGGAGGAGGGGGGTGGAGAATCGGTAAAAGAGATCGATCGTTTTCTTCCACAGGAGAGAACGGGGCGGCGGCGGCGGCCGCCCCCGAGATCCCTCCCTCTCGAGACGGCACCACCGTCTCGGCCGCGCCGCCCGGTGGGCGTACGTTTACACCCTCCAGGTGCCGGCAAAGTCGATGATGCACACGTCTCAACCACGTCGGTAAAATCAAGTATACCGAGGCCTCCAGATTCATTTACTATTGGGGGTGATTTTGCCGAAACACACCCGGTTGGCTAAATATGATACGGTTCATCGATAAGATTCAATAACGTATATTTTCCCCCCGGGCTACGGAAGAGAACATTCAAGGAGAGATCAATGGCCGACTGTGTGCTCACCCAGCTCCTCCATAGAGCTGTAGTCGTATTTATAGAGCTTGAAGTCGTCTCCGCCGGCCACAAAGAAATCCTTTTCCGGGTGAAGGGACGCCGAGTTGATGGTGGCCGGGGCCTCCACTGTTTTGATTGGCTCCAGGCTGGAACAGAAAGCAACTGCATTACGAACACAGCGGTCGGGAGCTTTTGAGGAGTGGGGCCTTCACCCTGGGTGCGTGCAGCCCTTTATTACCGCCGTCTACCGTCTTTATTTACATCATTACACACATTATACACACCCTCCAGGATTTTGTGGAGTTTGTGTTTGTTGTTGTGATTTAAAAAAAAAAAATTTAAACTTGCGATTCAATTTGCACAAACGTATGCGTTTTGTTTTTCCTTGCGGTAAAATTGAGGGAGCTGGCAAAAATTGCGAGTCAAAGAGGCAAGAAAAAAACCCTTGTTTTTTTCATGTCACAGAAACAACTGGAAATATTTAGGTACTCGTCTTCTTATTTTATTGGCTTAACATCAAGCACTATGGGTTTAAAGTTACAAAAAGAGACAACACTGTGCTTCCCCCTATCAAGATGAATTAAAATCAAATGAAAACGAACATACAACATACAAGCACCAAATAAAACCAGTACCGTTAACGTCGCCAGGGCAACGAGTTAAAGCGTCCGTCGATTTTGCCGTTTAATTCAGAAAAGCTGCGACAGTTTTGCACACAATCGTAGGCTTTCGCAAATATCGCAGAGAGCCGTCGAATTTGCACGAACTGCCGCAAAAATCAAATTTTCGCCTCCCTCACCACTCCCCGGAGTGACCGACTGCAATGTACACAGCTGTAACCTCCGTGCAGGTACCTCCGGCGAGATACCGCGTACCTGAGGGCGTTGTAGAACCCAATGGTCTTTCCGGAGGTGGTGACCAGAATCTCTCCATCCGCCACGTACTCCATGCTGCTGACGGAGGCGTCAAACGACAGCGTCTTCACAACTTCCATGGAATTCCTGTCCCACAGCCTAAAAGCACACGCACGCACAACCCCAAATTAAGTATTTAATGTTACGAAGAGGTAAATACATATGTGCAAAAAAAACCCCAAAAAAAACACAGGCAACCAAAGCCTGCTTGACCCGTCATTCATTCTTTTTTTTTTTTTTTTTAAACAATGAGTGTTTATTGAAAAATCAAATCAACCGTATCCGATAAATAAGGGTTCTCGTCTTGGAGACGTCCTCCTACTGACCTTATGGTTTTGTCGTCAGCAGCTGAGAGGATCAGCGCGTCGCCATTACACCACAGGGCTTTCTTAATGGACGCCGTGTGGCCCGGGATCTCCTGCGGCGCTGAGGGGGCGCACGTGGACGGCGCAGAAATGTGTCCGGTGAGTCCGCTGTTCACTGGACAACCCCACATGACCCCCCCCACCCCATCTCCATATCCCACACCACCAACTACACCGTACCTCCTTTTGTCCTTGACCCCCTCCAGATCGTTGGCAAACTACAAAGTTCAGACTGACTAGATCGCTCACTGGTAACATAGCGGGGGGGGCTCTGGAGCTGATCAGGGTTCCATGTAAGGGCACAAAGGCTGACACACACACACACACACACACACTGACACGCACACACACTCACCTGCATCTGGTTTGCTGAGGTCATAAATCCGCAGTACCTTATCGTTTCCCCCAGTCAGCAGATAGTTGCTGTCCTGCGGGAGGTACAGAGGCGGAAAGACGTAGAGAATAACACAGTAGTGGAAGACACTCGTTTAATTTTTGATTTAAAACAAAAAAAACAAAACAGTGAAGTCGGACAATTAAGGAGGATACCAATTAAGGAGGATAAAATAAGATGCGGGCAGGTTTGAACGGCCCTCAATTCAAATATGCATTTCTCGAAACATACAGGGGTCGAAGATTCCGATTATTTTTTTTTTTTCCCCGAGGAATCGCCACTTCCGACAACCCTGCCGTTCGTCGCGTCATGCCGCATTTTCAGCTGGCCGGGGGACAGGCGAGCACCGGCCAGGCGCCGCTCCTACCTTAGTGAAGCAGACAGACTTGACTATGTGCTTGTGAGCCAGCGTGAGGACCTCGGCTCCGCTCACTGCATCCCACACCTTCCTGAGGGGCCGGAAGAGGAGAGACAATCCATCAGCGAGCCTGGCTGGACCGGGTCATAGGCAGCCAAGTTTCAACAGCAGATTCAGTGCAGTGAAACCAGGGGAGGCCGAGTTGAGGGCGGGTCCGTTTGCTTTGTCGAAATAAAGACTTATCATTTTAGTTTTCAGAGCACGCTGGTTCCTTTCAAATCCGTCTTCGCATTGGAGTAATACGACAGCAGGTGTATTTTAGTTAATATCTGACTTGACTTTTGTGGTTCCTCGCATTATTACATTTACATTACATTTAGTCATTTAGCAGACGCTTTTATCCAAAGCGACTTACAATTGTTCAAACACCGATGGACGCAGCCATCAGGAGCAATTAGGGGCTAAGTGTCTTGCTCAAGGACACTACAGCATGCTAGCAGGAGGAGCCTGGGATCGAACCAGCAACCTTTAGATGACTAGACCACCAGCTCTACCGCCTGAGCTACCATCCCCCCATTATTGTTTTAGAGTCATTCTCAATCATGACCAAGTCTTCCAAGTCAAGTGTAATCTACCAATAATTAAAAGTAATTTTTAATTATCAAATCTATAAAATTGTCCCCCCCCCCAGTTGTAAGCGAGTAAATCCCACTCGGTCATGATTATTCGTAGCATAACGCTGCCTTCGTCAGCCGGAAACACACACCGTACAAAACAGAACTTTTCTAAAAATGTAACCTATGCGGCGACAGTCCCCATTCAAGTGACGCCATCAAAATGAGTCTGAGGCGACACCGTCCCAATCGAAGCTACGGATGGAGGTGTGACCACGTCCAGGACAAATTGGGGATCAGGTCACCCAAAGCCCATACGAAGGGGAGCGCATAGTTCCAGAACGTATTTAAGCGCACGACTGGGCGTCTCCATTGGGTAACTGACAACCGTGAATAGAGAAGATGACAGACCATGTGTTCACTTGTTCCAATGTTTCAGTTTGAAGTAAAGGGGGCTATTCCTTCATTTTGCAAGCGGGCTACATAATTACGATTCCACAAAGCATTGAAATGTAATAAAAAGGACATAATTCACAGTTTTTTTACAGGGATTTATATGTATACTCCACAGGAAATCAGTGTCAGATCTCAAGTGCTGATGTCAGGTATGACCGTCCACCTCAGTCGTCCCCAGAGACCGTCTGGCTACACCACGGAAAGGCTAAACGGGGTCCTCCAAACGCATATTGGGAATTCCCACTCGCCGAGGCGCCTCCACTCACGCTGTGAAATCGGCCGCGGCGGTGGCTGCTTTGGTAGCGTCCGTGTTGAGAGTGGCTCCCCAGACTGCACCTTTGTGACCCAGAAACGTTCCAATCCAGTCCCCTGTGTCTCCCTGGCGCAACATGGGCTTACCATCTGCGGAGGAAAATTGGAATGACAGCATTGTAATCTTCCAGACTTTGCCAAGGGCCTGTGTTGTTCCCCGATTATTACCTAAGACCAAACATACCCTGTACAAGGCAGAGATTGCTGCTTTTGAGCGTTCAAGGTAACCGACTCCCCCAAAAGGACACCACATAACAGTGTGTGAAACCCTCTTTGTTCAGGAAACGGTATTAAACCTTGCATGGATAAACGCTCCACACAAAAGACATTCTGGGTATCGAAAACTTCCCTCAGCACCATTCGACGAGGATTGGGGGAAGTTCGGTGTGTTTTGCGCGTTGGCGTCAACACGCAACTGAAAGTACCTGGTGAGACGGTACAATAGTCCATGATCATATTTTAGTATACGTATTTGTTCATCCTGTATAGAATATCCCATCGATTTTCATACCGACAGTCGACATAAGCAACCAAGGCACACAACTTAAATATGAATATGAAAATGCACTTGGGCTAATAAACAGATTCTGACTGCGATCCGATGGAAAACACATACGCATTCTGTTAACGTGGGCTTGTGTGTGAGTGTGTGTGCACTGCCACCACGCGTGGCCCGTCCGAACCCTGGTCTCCGCAGTGAGCGGGGGCTGGCCCGGCGCAGGTTCTCCCCCCACCCGCCGCCGCCGCCTCACCTTTGCAGGCACTGATCAGGAAGTACCCGTACGGAGTGATCCCACTGAAGGCTAGGTCCACCACGGGGCGAGTGTGGCCCGAGCAGGTGAGCGGTGTTTGCCTCATAGCCATCCTGGTTCCTCCCTTCCGGCCGAGCGCGGGTCGAATCGGGTGGTTCGGGTGCGAGACGCGGGGAGGCGAGATCCACCGGCTGGCCGGGTCTGCTGGTTCCGGTGCTAGCGGGGAGGCGGGCTAACGGTTAGCACGGGGCAGAGGGGGAGGGGGGGGGGAAAGAAAACCCCAAAACGTGGCTCGCAACTCGGGTCAAAGGGAAACGCGGAGAGCGGGGGAGAGGTTCGTCCGTCGAATAGAGCCGCGGGTCCCTCCCGGCAGAAGGAATGTGGTGCTACTAGCTACAACATTGCAACTAACTAGCAACGTGGATGCGGCGCGGCGACCACACGGATATAAACAGACGGATCGCTTCCGGGGTTGCGCAAGGTCAACCGCCGAGCCCGCCGGAAGCTGCGCCGCATTCGCGGCCCACCGGGGGACGCGGGAACTACGAGCTTCCAGCCCGGAGAGCAGCCGCTTTTCACGACGAGTAGGCGAAATGCGCCAAGGCGACGCACCACGCCGAGCGATACGCATTTTATTTATTTATTTTCCTGCGTCCGAAATGGCGGCGTATGAACGCTCAACACGTTCATACGGTCGCCCAGCGTGTTTTTTTTTTTTTATTTAGTATGTGAGTGCGGCGCAAGCTATGACGTCATGCTATGGTTTTGGGTTTTTTTTCGGTGTACACGGCCCGTATTTCCCACACGACTCGAATGCGGCATCAGCGCCACACCTTGCGCCCCACTGCCACCCGAGGGAAATGTCAAGGGTTACAGCGACGTTTCATATTAAACACTGAATTACTCAACGACACCAATGT
>NC_137208.1:4287841-4295341 GCF_960531495.2 Zeus faber
AACAGAGGCCCACCTACCCCCCGAGGAGGCCTAAGAAATCTCACTTTTTAAAGTTTTCTCTTTAGTGTGACTCTCGCAGCAAATTTCCCTGAAAGTGTAAAAATGAAGCGCCATCTTGTCTCATCAGTGTCAGTACAGGAGCCCTGGCATTGGGCAGTGGTGGAAGAAGTGCTCAGAGCTTTTGCTGAAGTTAAAGTTCAAATACGCACACGCAGAATGGCTCTAGGGAAGGTGAAAGTACTGCGTCGACGTTTTCTACTTCAGTAAAGGTAGAAAAGTACCCGCTCATAAATGTACTTAAAGTATTAACGGAAAAAGTACTTCTAAGAACTAAGTCTATAATGTGCCATAAAGTCCTGCTGTATCCCGATGTGTCTTGCTTTTGATAGATATAAACATAAATCCTCATTTAAAGAACGTACATGGATATAAATCCATATTTTCCAAACTAAATGTACACAAATATAAATCGGGATTAAAATTTAAACCCCTAGATGTGGTAGAGTGAAAGGTGGAGATATTTGCTTTGAGACGGACTTTGATCAGGATCGTCGGAAGGGGGGAATCGTCCCCAGCATCGGCTTTATTATCTTGTAGTGTGAACCCCACTTTAGTCTCCCATTACCTATGTACCGACGGCAACATTCCGCCTGCCTCGAGCCTAAAATTTACACCCCTCGTTCCTTCCCCATTACTCCGATCATCTGAGCTCCTTGGCCACTATGCATTCCTTCCGAGGACCCGGAGGGTGATTTACATTTGCCCAGCCTGGTCATCAATCTGCCCTAATGAACTGCACTCCTTCCACTTGTAATCAACTCATTTTTCTGGTCGATACGTCGCATCAGAGAACAGACCTTTTTTTATGGTAATTTGTGGCAGGAGTTTCCAAGCTGACGGCGCGTTTACGTGTTGAAGGTCAGTGTGCGTGTGTGTGTGTGTGTGTCTGTGTGTGTGTGTCTACCAGGCTTAAAGACTGGCTTAAGGGCATCTGCTATATAGAAAACAGCCAGCAGTGCCAGTTATTACAAATAAATGGCATGCTTTTTTTTTTTTTTTTTTTAACTCTTCTTTAACCAGTTAACTTTACTCAGTATCAATTTATTTACAAAAATCGACGTCCCATTCATCTACTCACTCAGACACACACTGATTCACTCTAATTTACTAGGTCTTTAGGTTTTCAGCTCAAAAAATTATATAATTATATATTATATATAATAATATATTATATCTCACCCCATCCCTTTTTTATTCTTTGTACCGTTAGTGTGATAATAGTAATATAATAATAATAACAATAACAATAATAATAATAATAATCATAATCATAATCATATTCATAATATAATAATTAAAATAAATAAAGCTACAGGCAGCAATACACAAGGTCCAGTTGATTAGTTTAAGGTAGTTTTTAGTTCGTTTTTTGGTTTCTGTAAAACGCATCACAAGTTGCAAAGGTTACAAACATCGTGGAGTTACATCTGGACCAATCAATTCTTGAAGAATGGCGTTTTAATAATGATTATCGTTCCTGGGTGATGCAGTGCTGACACTGTCAAACAGTAATTTTAGTGGTGACTTTTTTCCTTGAATTACATCTTCAATGAGCTACGTTTCCATGAATTACAAAAATGTTGTGGTATTTCTGTGAGTATTCGCCATATCACAGCTTCTATTTTTCCAATGCCTCGCTGGATCTTGAATGCATCACTCACTCGACTCGACGCGGGCACAAGTTTTTGTGGACTTCTGTTTTTCATGTTTTTCGTAAATCTGGTGGTAGTAATGGGGACCACAGAGATAACATATCAATGGAACACGTCCACAGACATCTACCAGGTAATAAGTGACATACCGCTTTAAAGGAGACCTCAACCATGTTCTTGGCTTCTGGCGTTCTCCTGTTTCAAATAGTTTTGGATTTCAAAACTATATAATAATAATTATATGTGATAATATGATAATAATAACGACCTGCTTCTCTGTGAGGAAGGGGTGACGCCGGTCTGAGAGATGGGTCGTACCTTCTCATCAAATTCCATCCAAATATCCATAACATGATACGGAAACACTGTTTACATTCATATATTCCTGCCGGAGTGTTTGCGCCGCTGCCTCACAGAAGGTCCTGGGTTCGATTCCCGCCTGGGGTGCCGTTGGCACCGCGCTCAGTTGGGCTGTCTCCCCATTCGGGGCCTTTCTGTGTGGAGTTTGCATGTTCTCCCCGTGCTCACGTGGTGTTTCCTCCATCATTAAAAGGATTTAGAAAATTAGAAACACGCGGAATGCCTTCCCGTCCTTTCCCTGACCACCACATGGATCTACACCTGGAATTGGTCCCCGGGCGGCGTCGAAGTGAAGGCTGCGCACTGCTCCTGGCAGCCCCCTGGAGGGAGGACAGCTGGGATGGGAGGGATGCAGAGGCTCAATTTCTCCAGCTGTGTGTGTGTGTGTGTGTGTGTGTGTGTGTGTGTGTGTGTGTGTGTGTGTGTGTGTGTGTGTGTGTGTGTGTGTGTGTGTGTGTGTGTGTGTGTGTGTGTGTGTGTGTGTGTGGTGCATTTGCACAAGTGAGACAGATACAATGATTTTTCTTCTACTTCTAACAACAAAGCCGTATACAGTAGCTGGGCGGCAATGGTTTGGAAGACAGTATCTGAGTTCCTGGCAGAGCATCCGTATCGTAGCGGTGCATGTTTTGCTTTTTTTCACATCAGATTTATGACACTTCAGCTGCAATGGATTGGCCAGCATTGTAGAAAAATCAATCCCTATCGTACCTCATTGGTGAAATTCGAACATTAAACACATACGTAACATAAGTGCATACATAAATCACATGAGTGAGTTTATTTTTGCTTTGTAGACAAGTAGGCCTGTTAAACTTCATAACGCCATCTCGCTGTTTTCATGTGCATTAGCTGATTGGTCGCCCCTCCGCTGACCGGTTTAATCGAATAACGAATGGTACAAAACCAGTAGGTAGCGTCAGACAGGTCCATTACTGAGATAGCCGTACATGAGATATATGCTATATGAGATCTGAGCCATATGAGATATATTTACATTGCATTACATCACTTTACATGGCATTATGTCATTTATCAGACACATCCAGGGCAGCCCCCTGAAGGTTGACGAGTCGGATCATCAGTCGGAAAAGCCGTCAGTCGTCTCACAGTCTTCAAGTCGAGCAGTCGTTTAACGAGGCATTTTAATGAGGAATTTTAAAAAAGGGGAATGATAAATAGGTTTTTATATGTGTGAATTGTCCGCGTCGCCCCGTTCCTCCAAATAAAACAATTAAAAATAGAGCGTGGGGGCGGGGCACGGAGGAACCGGGCACGACTGGAGGGGGGCGATCAGGGAGAGAGAGCGACGGAGAAAGTGTCCCCGTCAGGCCCGGTTTCCTTCCATACCGTTCCGTACGCGCTTGTTTTCATTCCGTTAAGGAGACGCCAAAAAACCCCCCAAAAAAGCCTACATCTAAGATAAGAACACACTGTTTTGGCGCGCCGGTCGCGGGCACCCCTTGGCTGGCGAGCGCATCGTGGGTACCGACGGAGTAGGGAGACTGGTGCGCAAAATGTGCCCAAATGTGCCTCGGGATGGCGCTCCAGGCGGCCGCCTACCGCGGAAGATGATTATGATGAAGATGAGGCATTCTAGTCCCATTATTTCTATCTGCAAAACACCTACACAACATGATTGATTTGGGCAGGCAGGCATAATGCTTCATGCGTTAAATGGTCCGTTATGTATCGATTACGCCGCAAATACTCTACATGTTATGACCCTGGGAGCCAGAAATCCGACTCAGAGGCGACTGGCTGCACAAGTTTCATGGCACGCATGAAGATATTTATTTCTGACTTGTTGATAATGATCGGCCAAAACCAGTCCCCGCAGGGAATTTTTTTTGGCAACAAAGCGGTTTAAAAAAAGTAAATGTGTGTGACTTTCATTACGCACCAGAAATCACCCAGTCTGATGCGGAGCCGCAACGATTGCTTGAATTGATCGATTAGAAAATTTCCACCCTAAACTCACCTCAGCGCTTTTGCGACCCTACCGCCTGCGTGTGCATCTTAAAAAGCTGTTGCCTAGAAACTCGTCTGGCGTACGCCAGACGGCTTCTTTCACTCAGGAAGGGTGAGGAGCCAGTGCAGGAGACAGGAAGAGGCGGACGGGGGAGAAGGTTTTTTTTTTTTTTTTTTTTTTATGGACGCGTGCGGTGCCGCCGGTGGGTTCGACGAGCCGAGCGGCGATAAAAAATGCAGTGTGTGCATTAGCAGCGATGTCGAAGCTAAAAACAGAACGCTGCAAGCCGAGCGGCCCCAGGGAAGCTCGGTTACTCCGCTGTGACGTCGTGCGCCGCCCGCCAGCCAATGGGACGCCTCCGTTGGGGAGTCGCGGTCGTCTGGTTTCTCAACGTTTGGGATGCTGTTACAATTTTTACTGGACGGAAGAAATTAGAGGTCTGATCTGAAAAAAAAAAACAACAAAGAAAAAAACACAAGCATGACTTCAACAGTATTTTGGTAAATCTAACATTGTATGCAACTATATACCCCATTATGAGCATTCTACCACACAGCGAAACATGCAAACATAAGGAATGTAGAGCGGGCGCCAGGAGCTCCGGAGGTAGATAGGGAGGTAGGGTCGGCGGTTTGATCCTCGGCTCCTCCTGGCTAGTTTGCCGAGGTCTCCTTGAGCAAGACATCGAACCGCTGAGAGCTCCCGGCGAGATGGTTGTCTCCCCGCCGCCGCCGCCGCCGCTGCCCTGGCTGTGTGAGCGGGTGGAGAGGAGAGGTGGCTATAAAAGCGCCGCATGCCCTCTGTTTATGATATGGACACAACCTGGTCCAAATAAACTAGCAGATCAGAACACCTGCAGTACAGTGCAGGCCCCCGTCTCCAAGAGTCCTGAGGCTCCGGAGGGGCTCTGGGCGGGTTCTCTGTTGGCCCCTGGCGCGTCCTGTCTCTGGCGCCTTCCTTCCTCTGTTTAAATGATGAGCCTGTCGGGCACGTGTTCACGAGCACTTTGCCGCAGACGGCATGTCTGGAAGATGCACGTCTGGAAGATGCACGTCTGGAAGACGCATGTCTAGAAGACGCATGTCTGGAAGATGCATGTCTAGAAGACGCATGTTTGAAAGACGCACGTCTGGAAGATGCATGTTTGACAAATGCATGTCTGGAAGATGCATGTCTAGAAGACACATGTTTGGAAGATGTATGTTTGACAGATGTTTTTGTTTTTTTATGATTATTGTGTACAGTTAACAGTTAACTATTATTGTACATTTAACATATATTTCACATCAATTTTAAATCTATCTTAAATCTATCTATCTATCTATCTATCTATCTATCTATCTATCTATCTATCTATCGTTCTATCTATCAACATGGTATCAATCTATAGACATTCAGTGAAAAGATGCGGTGAAGTGGTGAATTATCGATGAAACCTGATCCTTTCACCAGTGTCCAATGAAGAACTTTCCATCTTTCATCACTTTACACTTTTTGCACAAGGGCTCGATGGCAGGGGGGAGGTTTCAGAACAGGGGGATGGAGGGGGGGACGCCTCTCTTCTGCTAAACGACAGAAGAGGAAACAAAGAGCGACGTTGTGTCTGCCCCCTGGTATAAAGAGGCTGCCGGGCACAATGACAAGGTTTGGATAAATCGCAGCCATGTAATGTAGGGAATTCCAGGGGATTCTGGATTCCAAGAAAGACTTTTTTTGGGGCAAAATATTCGCTCAATCTCATTTATTTGCTTTGAAATATTGAGGACCGGGATGTTACCCTTGTCCAGTGGAGCTTACCTCTCATTATATATGATCCCAGATGTAAAGAAGTATCTATGTTCTTGGACTACCACATGAAAAAGGAGTGAAATTGGGCCGCTCATCGCCTGAAAGGCATCGCAGCTTTTTGAACGGCACTTTAAGGGATTAAAAAAGGAAAAAAAAAACATTGAACAATGAACGCGAGCAGACAGCGGAGAGAGAGATGGGGAGGGGGCGCACGCACGCCAAGGGAGCGGTAGAAAGCGCTATTAAATGTGATTATCTTCCCCCTCTCACCACCACCCCCCCATCCCCACCTACAACATCCGCTCCGCCCTCCTTTTGCTCAACCATCCCTCCACCCTGCTCCCCTGTGTCACGTCCTCCGTCCTCCATCCCTTCCCTCTGCATCACTCCCCTGTTTTCTTGAGCTATTCCTCCCCTCTGTCCCCTTGCCGTCCCGTCCATCCCTCCGTCACGCCCACCTCCCCTCACTCCCTCTCTTCCTTTCTCTCCCTCCCTCTCTCTCCCTCCCCTTCTCTCCCTCTCTCTGTCTTCATAATCAGTGGTTTGAAAAGATTGCATAAGCAGCAAAGGGGAAATCTGTGGGAAGCTTGGTGTGTCTTGGTGGGAAGGACACTGGAGGGCGATGGGATGAGAGAGAGAAAGAGAGAAAGAGAGAGAAAGAGAGGGAGAGTGTGAGAGAGAGAGAGAAAGAGCGAGAGAGGGAGCGAGAGAGAGAGAGAGATCTCAAAGTCAAAATCTTTTAATTTGTTTGTTGCATTTTCAATGTTAGAAGTGCACTAGAAATTTTAGCAAACACTTGCATATATTTTATATTCTATAAAGAATATTGAATATAGAGATGAATTTTATTTGCATTTTAGTTCATGTCAATTAAATAACCCTTTGCAGGTTTTTTTGCTTTTCGTTTTATAGAAGCTTTAGGGCGGGTTGCACCAACGAGGATTAAATTAGCCTGACTTTGAAGCCAATCAAGGATTAGTGGATTCTGAATCGATCTTCAGAAGGAAAAACGAGGATGCACGGGTCGAATTTAGAAAGTAAATTGAAACTAAAAGCGCGATTAAAAAAGGTTCCTGATCTTTATTTCAGATAGAAATAACGTTTGGTGCAACAGGATCAACTGCTCCACTAAACTAGACTAGACTAGTTAGACTTAATCCAGGTTGGTGCAGCCCGCCCGTAGAGATTTTCATTTTAGAGGCCACATGTATCATAATTAAGCATTATGGTACCTGACAATATGGTCTTTGAAAGCGCTGGAAAAGTGCTTGAATTTCACTCAATAACACCTGTGAGAACCCTGGATAGAGAGGGGGAAGGAGGTGAAGAGAGACGGTTTGGGGAGGGCAGTCATTCCTCCCATCTCTCCTCCCCTCAGGAAAACCCCGCGGGCACTGGAAATGAAATAATGGAGACGTTAACGTAAACACACACACACACATGCACACGCACACACACACACACACACACACACACACACACACACACACACACACACACACACACACACACACACACACACACACACACACACACACACACACACACACACACACACACGCCACACCAAGAAATAATCAATTCAGCGACCTGTCCTCACAAATATAGTAAAACAAACAAACATGTGTTCTGTCTTCTTTCTATCTTTCTTTTGGCGGTTCATCCCTC